>NC_142680.1:4563228-4730728 GCF_964200805.1 Pocillopora damicornis
GTATTCATCTAGTTTACATTACACTGATTAATAATGCAATTAACCAATTTATCGGTCAGTGGAATAATCCTCCTGTAAGCACACAATGCAATTTCTCTCCCAATTAGCTCTGGATACAAGGAATGCTACATTTCAGAAATTCTGGGTATAAGGCTGTGACAGATGTGACTACCAGCAAGGCTGTTAATTTATTCAGTCATTATGGGATTGGTGAAGAAGGGCTTAACCTGACATGCAGAGTGACTATGCAGTTTTGGTACCTGACACAATTACTACTCTGACACATAACCAAGAATTGTCACTGCAAGAAGCTAAAGATGCAGTCTTCCAAACTGGTGATCATGATGGAATCATAGCTTACCAAGTAGTATTGCAGATTGCTTCTTTTTATTTAAACTGCTGTTCATGATTTACTGTATTAACTTCATGTACTTGGAATGAACTCTTAATACAGTTAGTATAAATTAGTTACTGCTATACATGTCAGTATGCCAAGAATAAAATTACTAATGATAATGTAAATGGGAAACAGTAACAATAATCAGTTATAATCTCAAATCTGACAGCCTTACTAATACAAAGGGGTGTAAAACTTTGTATTACTGGGAAAAAAATACATGATGTTATGGTGGCATAATGTACTAGATGCTTCATAGTATAAACACTTTAAACCTGAGATCTAGCCTTGATTTGCAGTCACTCAAAACAATATTGCAAAACAATGTTGCATGCATAATGGCTATTGCGGAGAAGTTTATACCCTTGTAAATTAGCTCTTGTAAGCTCTTTTTGTTGGTGTTGAGTTTATCATGCTGTTAACGAAACAGTTAATATGCTGAGTAACTTGAAATTGGAACTTTGAACGTGGAACATTTCCTAAGTAACCTAAACGGATTTAAAAATTTTATTATTTTATGTGAAGGGTCCACTGGCATATTTCCCTTGGCCACTGCTTAGAAAATTAACAGAGATTTTGTATTAATTTGAGCAGTAGAAATTTCTAGCAATAAAGGAGCAAAACATTACCATAAACATATGTAAAGTCATGGATAATTGTACCAATTACAAAGATTTTTTTCCTAGAAACCTCAAGTTACGCCCTCCCTTATTCAATCTCTTAGTGATTATGATTTGTATGTGTTTTTTTATGTCCTATGAAAAATTATGAATAAAAATGGTTTGTGGGCCCAAGAATAACACAACTGTTAACTGAAAGTAAGATAAGGAAGGATCATCCTTTCATGTCTATATCTTGCCATAACCAATTTTGCCATAAGCAATACTCTCATTCAATAATTCTTCTGATATCAGCCCAACGAAAACCGGGGTCATTGTGCAGAGTTTGCAGCTCTTGCTGTAAGATCTGTTGCCTTGGTCTGCCAACTAAACCGTTCCTAATGCCACAGTTGAAAGACGATCGTTTAGGGACGATGGTGCAGTAAACGTGGAACGTTCCGAGTCCTCGAAAATTCTGTCAAAGTCCCTTCAAAGTTCGCTCATAAGAAAAACAAGTTCGTTTAGATCAGAGATCACCTCAACTTCATTCGGGAAGGCTTCTTCTATTCTTAGAGTCAAAGTGACAAGAGCCCTTTCGTTTTCTCGAAAACGACGACTAAAAAATTCAGCCGAGTCGTAGGACGCAGTGTTCCTTTGCCCTTCTGCACTTTCCAGTAGCCTACCCAAAGGCGTAAAAAATCCTTCGATGTTGGGCAGCCAAATTCGTACACCTTGCATAGTGCTTCTCAAACATCACTAATCATTCGCCTCTATTTCCGCCATTTTGAAAGCGTTAGTTTCCGGGGCCTCTTGTTTAATCTGACTTCCGGTCATTTCTATTTCCGCTTCCTCATCTTTTAGTTTTATTGAACATCTTTTAGTTATATAAGGTCACGCGTGAATGGGTCAGGAAAGCGATGTATGCTGCACAACATCGATGTATGGCATCCAAAATCGATGTATTCCGGATGAAATTGATTTATTTTATTTTAAGACTTGTATTATAACGCATAACAATTACGTAATTGAACAAAACATTAATGTATCCATGTTCGATATTTTGTCCGTAAAAGAACCTCATAATCAACCACAAAATTCCCTAAACCAGATAACATTAAATATAATCCAAAAATCATGTAAGTCATCTGTCAATTCACGAGTTTGCTCACAGAGCACTTTGATTTCTATTTCTCATTAATGGGTCATATTTCCGCACCATTAATTTACACGTATTCTTTTCGTTTTTCCAGGTGTCATCTCTACTATTATTTTCACACTTAATGTAAATTACGCCGCCCTTTGTATATCATTTTTCACGCTTATTGCGTCGATATAAACCCTTTTCCTACAAGTGTTTTGTGTCTTGCGTATTCCTTCAGCATTTCGTTTTTTGGTCTAGTGGAATCTTCTCATTTATCCTTCCCGTCTTATATGTTAGTACTTTTTTGTAAAAGTCACTTTTCTGTTCCTTAGGAATTTACTTCTTCTTCACATTTATATTTAAGAGTAGTTAAATTGAACACAGAGTAAATGAGTGTTATTTAAACGGATCCTTGCCCCTTCACTTAAATAGTGAGAAAACAAAGACATCTTGCGTGACCACATACCGTGACACACTCAATCGAAAGATGGCGCAGTGTAATCTCAAGTTTTGTTTCCTTGTAGCTGTTCTCGCTGTATTTCTTCCTCTTGCTTCAGGTGAGCACCATATCATATCAAATCTACTCAAATGGTTTATTTTCATTTGCATTTTTAGTTTTGAGAGTTGAAGCTTAAGACTTCCGCGTACCATCGCAACTTAATCACTAATACGGCCAGCATCAATATCAAAGAGATTTGAGTATCGTTTATTAATCTTAAGATAGATGCCAAGCTCTCTTTAAAAATGATCCTTTCCAAAGCATGTTTGGGAATGTGACCAAACAATTGAATAAATTTGGGTTGATTCGCTTCATTCACAGCTAATGCACGTTCAGGCAACTTATGAACATTCAGTTCAAACAGTCCTTGGGGGTAAAGGTATGCCACGACTCTTTCTGCATAAAAATTCCTTCTTGTCCATGACAAATTAGGGTTTTGAACAATGGAACAACCTAGTAGATAATCATGCTGAGGGTAAGTTTTAATTTAATACAAATAGAAGTCATTCAACTGAGATTTTGTCGTCAAACAAAATGATTTAATGCGACCGTCGTTAACTAAACTTCTACGTATGCCTTAGGCATTGGCTGATTCCAGTCTGCCTCAGTAAGGTGTCTTTTGCAGACAAAAGTCAATACTTTATGCTTACATTCGAGCTTTAGGAGAGGAAACAAAAAAAATTTAGTTTCGTTCAGTTTATGGCTTGAAATCGCAATGAATCAACTATTATTTATTTGCGTTTCTCAAGCAAGCAAGCAAGGGGCGCGATTTACACGCACGCATGCCATGCAGAAGAGCGAGGCTGTTTGCTTTTGCCCCTGCGAGTCACGCTTATGGCCGCCTTTCGCCCAGTTTTCCTTGTAGTTAATGACATGCGACTGTGGTGATAAAATATAGAGCTTTGGACAGAAATGTTTTCATTATAGATGACATCTGAAAATTCAAACTGACGGACAAACCTACACACATTTGTGTGACAACTATAAAAATACTACAAGGAACTAAATGTATCATTTATAATTAAGCACAAACTGATCGAAAGCTCCAGATTTACATGTATTAGTGATAATGCTACAAATTTTGAGAATACGAGCTTGAGTGGTGAGGAAACAGACATGTTCTGTTGGATGAGCTTTCTGTTACATAAGGCTGGTCAAGCAAAACAATCGTGACCACATACCGTGACACACTCAATCAAAACATGGCGCAATTTAGTCCTGAGCTTCATTTCCGTGTAATATTTCTCGTTGTATTTCTTCCCCTGGCTTCAGTTGAGCGCTGCATCATACCAAATCTACTTGAAAGGTTTATTTTAATTTTGAATTCTACATTCAGCGGAAATTGTGGGATATATCTTTCAGTTTTGAGAACTGAAGTCTAAGACTTCTGCATACCATCGCAACTCAATCACCAATGCAGACAGCATCAATACAGAGAAGATAAGAAAGCTCTCCCGGGTTTTGCTTTTTTTTGCATGAAAATGAGTGGGAATGTTGACCCCTTCGTGCTTTTCTGACCAGCTCAGTTAGGAAGGAAAGAGTTATTCACAAAAGGCAATTTAAATTTTACATTATTCAGCAAATAAAGAGAGAGTCTGAAACCATCATGTTTATATTTTGTAAACTTTTTATCAATTTTTTATCAAGACTCTTGGAAATTGTGCTCCCTATATTATGTACTCATTGATGTTATAGGTATAAAATTTAATGGAACGATTTCAGTTTAGCCCAGCAATATTCTAAGACAGAGATAGTTTCAAAGATAAGCTAATGTTTTGCCATTGTTTCTTTCATCAAGGAACTGTGTGTGTTATAAATCATGGATTATATCATAGATTATGTGAATTCCAGCATAAATCAGTCAACTCAGCCATTGCATTTCAATCATGTACATTCCTGCCTTGCACCTCAGAAATTCTACATTTACCCAAAAAGCCAACTTCTCTTTCCTCCAAGAAAGAGTTAAAAATCCTGTTTCCCTGTGTCAAGTTATTTAGTGAATAAATCTCTTTAGGTGAGTTGCCCTTACCAAACCTGGTGATATGGGCCATATACGGTCCAAGTATGGAAATGGTATGGCATAAACTATGGCCCATATATGGGTAGTATATGGCTTTAGTATGGGCTATTGATTCCATATCAAAACCATATATGCCACTGTCTTCATTCAGTTTTGATTCTATTGTATTTAACTATGGGATTGCTACGTATTTGGCACAGTTCCATAGATTTCCCATAGTATCTGGTATGGGAATGATATGGATCAGCCCCATACCAATACCATATGATCCCTGACCCTTTTGTATGGGAATGCTATGTATTTGGCACAGTTCCATATAATTCCCATATCATCCACGCATACTAGCATCTGATATGGGAATGTTACATATGTTTTGTGAAGTCTCATACAATTCCCATATCATTCATTGATACTGCAGCACCTGATATGGGAATGCTATGAATTTCTAAAAGTTCCATACAATTCCCATATCATCTAGTAATGATCGAGTTCATGCTTTTCTGATTACAGTCCCATAGCAAAACCATATGATCAGTGCATCTCCCCAAAAACTATGGAGATTCTATGGCACAGATTTTTCCTTAAGGACGTACCTGCATGCTTATGGAATGTGGGGAGGAAATATAATGCTCATGCAGTCCTGAGATCAAAATGTACCAGTAGTCAATCTCAAAATTATTGCAATGCTCAAAATTATTTGTGTTTAAGGTTTTCTTCAAAACAGAGCTTACTCACTGATACCTAAAACCTCTTACTATTTTCAAAAGTAACTTATTTGTGGTTACCTTGAACTCCAACTATTCTAACAATTTTTCCTCAAAGTATTTGAGATATCAGGAGCCTTCAGAACATGGAAACAGGAACTACAGTTTTGTATTCTTTGCATATATTTAATACATTAGACAATCAAAAAAATACTTAATATACTCTCCACACAAATTCTATACCCTGTCCTCAATGGATATTACATACTTAACAAACTGTCAACAAAACTAGCAACTATGAAGAAAAATGTTTGGGTTGTGTCTCTTGTAAAACATTGAAGAATTGCAAAATATAATTATATAATTAATATAATAATTAAATACAACATAAGGCATGTCACACTGTAACAGTAGTTATTACTGCAGCAAAATTGCATTGTCCTGAACTGAAATACTAAATAAGGTATGTCTGTAGCTGAGATATTGTCCAAAAAATGAAAATGTGGCAAAGGGGTGAAGCTGGGAAGGCAAATGAAAAATTGTGAGTAGAAACCTTCAGCCAAGGACATTAGTAGCCAACATACCAACAAGCCAGATGGAGGTTTATCATAAGTAGTCCCTCCATTAATTATTGTATTGTACATTGGGCAGCATTTGAGATCAGTTTTTAATGTCACTCTCACCAGACTCTATAAAACGAGTTTGTTTTTCTTCCTTGTTTGCGGCTCAGTAAATACGTATCATTAGCCACTGTCACTTTGGTGAATAATTGTTAACCATCTGTGACATGGACCTTTTATTAGAGGTACCCAATAGAGAAAATCAGGGCTTCCACCTCCTTAACCATTCAACCTATTATACATGCTACAATAATTATTATGAATATGTTATAGTGCAAATGAAAATTCTTTTTCTATAGGGGCTTGTGTTGATTTTGACCTTGGAATGGGAAGTGGAACAATTCCAGATAATAATATAAACGCTTCTTCAGTAGAAAGTGCCAGCACACCAGTAAAAAATGGTCGACTAAACTACTCATCGAGGATCGTCATGGTGTGCAGGAACAAGTGACACCAACCCATATCTACAGATTAATCTACAGACACTTCATATCGTCTGTGCTGTTTCCACTCAAGGGAATTCTCAAGCAGATCTGTGGGTGAAGAATTACACACTACAACTTTCCATCAATGGAACAACTTGGACAGACTACAAGAAAGGTGGACAAATTAAGGTACCTGTATGAGACATACATATTGTGTATAATTCAAGACATCATTGTTCAGAGAACTATTTTCTTACACTCACTTGGAACTGTGAGTATTTCTAAATATAGAATAATGTTGAAGACTTAATCAGAGAATCGACCTTTTTACTTCAAGAAAACATTTTTTGAGGAGATATAAGGATTTGTCTCCTTTTTCTTTTAAAGGTTCTAGATGGAAATCACGACCGAAACTCAGAGGTCAAACATGCTGTTTATGGAGTTTTAACAAAATATCTCCGATTTTTGCCTCAAACTCACCAGGGTGGGGTGTGTATGAGAACAGAATTGTTTGGAGTAACACAAAAGCCAAGTGAGTTTGAAACTTAGTAATTGTTTGCTTTATATGTAATTTTGCACTGGGTTATATTCAGTATCTAAAAAGTACCTAGTACATCAACCTTATAGATTGTCCCCTCATCTATAAAGTAAGATTCCAGCCTAATTAATTCTTAACCTATTAGCTGGGCCATTTTTGTAATACTTGTTATTCTGACTAATTAGCTTTCAAGATACAAATTACTTTGAATTCTCTCATCCATTAAAAAAGTAAGCAACAACAACATAATACCATTTAGTTTTGAAAAATATTGAAATACAAATTACTCAGACAAAGAGTTGACCCTTTAACTCTCAGAAGTGATTAACATATAACTTCTCCCTTTAGTATCCAAACATAGTCCAGCAGACAGGTGGTGAGAATACTCAAACTTATCGGGTACGAGATATTTTCTTGATTGAACAACAAATTCTCATAACCAATTTACAAGGAAATCTGTGGGAGCTAGAGGGGAGGATAAGCAATCAGATCTTGGGAGTTAAAGGGTGAAGATGCTAGAAGTTAATGATGAAAAGATTGTTCATGAAATGTATTTGAAAATGATTTTTCACGTTTAATTATGGATCATTATTTTGCAGTGTGTTATACCCAGGCCATTGGTGTAGCCAGGACTGGTACCATTCCAGACAGCAGCTTCTTTGCCTCGTCAAACTATAATTCAGTTTATACAGCAAAATATGGCCGCTTAAATGGGGTAAAGTCATGGGCACCTCGTGGCAGCAATAATGCTAATGATTACCTTCAAATTGACCTGCTGTTTGAGTATGTCATCTGTGCTGTAGCTACACAGGGAAATCCAAGAGCCAATGAGTGGACAACCAAATACAAGTTAAGATTATCCCTTGATAATGCAAGTTTTATCACCTATCAGGAAAACAGTGCTGACAAGGTGGGTTTAGATGCAGCTATAAATGCAGAGGGTGTAGTTCTTTCTTAGGCCATTAAGTGCTTCTGGCAGATCAATTCGAAGATTTAACTTCTTCCTCAGGCAATTTGGAGGAAGGTGGGAAAGGGAATTGTGTTCAAATTCCTCATCCAAGTACAGGATCTGATGGTCAGTTTTTTGTAAAAGGCAAAATCAATAATGGCGACTTAATACACACTGACCAACATTTTTAAAAGACTTAGACCTTGTAGTCCATTTCTGTTGAGCCATTTTTCTTGCAAAAATGAACTATTTACTAGACAGAATTGACGCCTTCATTCCAAGAGTTTGTTGACACTTTAAGAGTTTGTTTGGTGATTCAGCATTTCCAATGACGAGGATAGAAACAAAAGTGTCTACTTGGTGAAGAATTAGCATCAATTCTCTTTTCAGTGAATCACAGACTGTTTTTGAAACATGTATTGTTCTCTTAACCAGAAACACAAATCTGTGCGCATGCAGCTACTGTTACTTGTACGTATAATTACAGCTCACTTTTAGCATCCTGCATGTATTTGTTGTTAAGTTTGTGACATCTAGAATTATTATCATGTATGTCTTAACATACCATAGTGACTGTAATTTACCTGTTTCTTGAAAATCCATGAGATATTTCCTACCTTATTGCATCAGGGATAATGCATTCAGCTATCCACACAGGTATATGAATATATTATTTTTATTTTGGAGTGCTTCCTCCTACCCACCGGGATGATTTTTCTGTTTCTCATACACAGACACTTATTGGTACTTTTCTAATAAGATACATGAAAAAACTACTCAATTCTGAATGGTTGAGATAAACACAGTTTTCAGGTAATTCAATGCAAACCAGACTGAATAATTCCTTGAACTTTTTAGCCGGACTATGAACTTTTTTGCGCCTCAAAGATGCAAAAATATCATTGTATATTATTGTTTTGATTGTACAGGGTTGTTTTGACCAAACACACAATGTAACTAGCAAGGTTTGAATAAATTATTTTTGCACTTGATGCGCACACTTTGCTTCTGCATAATTATGATAAGCTATCTCGTATTTTCATATAAATTACTAATATGTAATTACATGATTTTTCTCGTGCAATTTGGAATAAATATGCACTTCTAAATTTTTTCAAAGACCACAAATTGCACTTGCCCTATTCGCACAATTTTGTAAGTCTTTGAAAAAATTTACTCATGCTTGTTTATTCCAAATTGCACAGGAAATCATGTGATTACTAGTACTAATAACACATTTTCATACAACAATTGTTTTCAATCCTGCGTCTATATGTAGGGAATAACTAATACTTTATTATAGAAGGTACCATAATGCTGCAGTAGATTACTTAAAGCAATTTTGATTCAATAATTAACACTTAAATGTCACATTTTGTGCCACAAACTACAGGTCTTTCCTGGAAACAAAGATAAAAATAGCATCATAACAAACAGTCTAGAGGAATTTGCAAGTGCAAAGTTTATCCGCTTTCAACCTACAGCATATAGTGGATATAAAGGTCTGAGAGTGGAAGTTTATGGGATACTTTTTAGTAAAGGTATTTATTTGCTCTCATGTTTGCCTCCTGCATGCTGTGATGACAATGAAGATGCAATAATAAGGAAAATTTGGAAAACATTAAGGAAAATTTGGAAATATTACAGAGCTATATTGGAGTTAAACATCATCCAATATTTACTGACCATATAACAGCTGAAAAGTTCTAAGGGTGGAAGTTTATGGAATAGTTCTTACTAAAAGTACTTTCTTGCTCATATATTTGTCTCCCTCGGAGACAAAAATGATGTCACAATAACTCATTATTTGAACAAGACAAGGGCAGGTACATGTAAGTTAATAGAGCTAATTAGGAGTTAAATACTCTCCAATCATCACTAAGCCTTGGTTGCATGAGAATTTGTTTAAGTATAATTTTAGAGCTGACCAAAATTTGACCACCACATCCTTTTTTTTTTTTTGTTCGGTTTGATATGAAATGTCACATTCCTTCTTCTGGAATGCTACCATTTATTATTCAATTTTTTGTTACACTGAACAAAGTTGAGCTTAGATCATGATTTATACCAGGTGTGGTATAATGTGTTGGTATCATTATGGATTCTGGAAGGCTAAGGGTTGTTGTGGTAACAAAATGCTAATCTAATATTTTACAGAGGATCTTTGCACCTGAATAATGAACATCTATTGTAAACATACAGTCCCTACTCTGATGATCCCCGAGTCACTGCTCTGACAAATTTCTAAATGTTATCTAAGTTCACTATGATGGTTGAGTATTTTTTCCTTTCTTAACTTCACATTAAAAATCAGTTAAGGAGTAAAGCATGCATCTGGCAATATTGATTTTAGTTCCATCACAACCTCCTACTGCCTTCAAGTTGACTGCAAGCTCTTCTACCAGCATCACAGCTTCCTGGCAGTTACCACCAGTCTTTGCCAGACATGGAAGAACCATTACAGGATTTAAACTGTTCTACAAAAAGAAAGGTTCTGGTGCGTCAGCAACAAATTTGACTATAAGCAGTGGATCAATATTAAGTAGAACTGTCACTGGGCTTGATAAGTTCGAACAATATGAATTTCAAGTGTTGGCTTCTACCTTTGACGGTGATGGACCAAAGAGCCCTGTTGAGGTGGAACGAACAAAGGAAGCTGGTATGTGATAGGTGAAGGTGAAAGATAAAAGATTATCACAATTTTTGATGAAATAAATTTTGTTAGACCTGCAAGGAGAGAAAAGATCCTCCCATGTGGACTACATTTGTAAACAATTTCAGAAAAGAAACCAGAAAAAATTCAGGCTTCGATGGGATTTGAACCCGTACCTTTCAGATGCCAGATGGGCTCTACTACGGCTACCAACTGAGCTATCAAGCAACACATTGGAAGCTAGAAAATAGATAGAGGTTTCTTAAATGTTTGGTAGCAACATTTAACAGGACCAGTTATTGGCATTAAGTTCTACATTTTTCCAATTGCAGCTCCATCAAAAGCCCCAAGCAGCTTCAAAGTGACTGCCATTACTTCTACAATTATTACAGCATCCTGGCAGTTACCACCAGCAGACTCCAGAAATGGAATAATTATAGGATTCAAATTGTTTTACAAAAAGAGAGGCTCTGCTGGAGCAGCAACCACCGTGACCATTAACAATGGAACAGCATTAAGTAAAGATGTCACTGGGCTTGATGTTTACACAGAATATGAATTTGAAGTGTTGGCCTCTACTTCAGCTGGTGATGGACCAAGGAGTTCTCCTGTAGTGTTTGTTAGAACCACGAAAGATGGTAAGAATTTTAAAACAATGTTCAAGCCTTTTTTAACTGAGTCTGCATGGTTTAGCAACAGCAAAAAAACTTATGAGCTGATTCTTAGATGAGAAAGCATATTCTAACAGAACTTTAATATGTTATTGTTTGATTTGAACTTTTCCAGTTTACATAAGTACATTTGCATCAACCAAGGTAGCTATTTTGTGGTTTGTAATATTCGTGGTGCTGTAGTACACATGTTGGGCAAACAGATTCAAAAGCTGAAATGTTTTTAGACCTTGAGAAGTAAGAACACTTTGCTTTTATATGAATGTTTTCCCTTTTTTAACATCTCACGCACGTGAAGGAAAATGAAAACTGACCAAAAGTGATATTTTTAAAAGCTGTGTATTTGGTGTGTGATGAAATCGAAAGTACATTCTCTCTGTATGGCCAATTCAGAATACCTAATATTAGGGCTGAGTGAAATGGCTGCTTTGCTTAAAATATTGGAAGACAAGTGTAGGGGATATCTAGGGACTACCATTGTGTCCAAGCAGGCCTCAGATGAAATATTGCTCTCATAGCGGTCAAATCCCCAGAAAACAGCCATGAGCTCCCATTCTAGGCCAGGGTCTTTCTTAGCTGACCATAACACTACATGTAGGACATGTAGGCCTGGGGCAAAGTATGGCCCCAAACTCTCCATGGTACCAGGGCACCCTTGTTTGAAGACCACAATTTAGTTATTGCTTATGAAAGCTTTAAGACAACTGCACAATGCTGATAACCTTTTGCAGACAAGTACATTATTGTACTTGAAAACTGTTTGGTAACATTTAGAGATGATCGCGACAACACTACAAAGGCATGGATACTTAATGAAGGTTCATATTACCTCAAGGCAAACTGTACAAAAGGTCTGAGGAACAAAAGAGGATAAATACAACAAAATTGAATGGTTGAAAACAACTAAATAAGTAGGGCTGAAAAAAACCTGACACCAAGCATTACAAAGGAACCTAGGAATGCCAAAAAAGGTTTGCTACTAAACTCTTAGGATCTCAAAGATACATATATTGTGCCATTGTGACTTTTGACCCTACATTTGTAAAAAAAGACTGTTGACTCAAAGAGTTAGGCAAATTGTGGCCGTTCACTTTTTTAAATTTTCGTTTACCTTAAGTTTAAGAGGGTTGCTGAGACAAAATTATGAAATGCTCGTGTTGAGAGCTCTACCCTCTTAAACCTATCTAGTGTTCATTACAGATCATTTGTTCCTGTCAGTTGTAATGCTTTAAATCTTTTTTTAATGTTTAGGTTGTGTTGAGTATAGTCTTGGGATGGAAGATGGAAGAATTCCAGACAGTGGAATAAGTGCTTCTTCTTCCAGCACACCAGCCAAGAACGGTCGACTGAACTACACATCAGGATCATCATGGTGTGCAGGAGCGAGTGACACTAACCCATATCTACAGATTGATCTACAGAAACTTCATATCATCTGTGCTCTGTCTACTCAAGGAAATTCTAAAGCAGATCAGTGGGTGAAGACCTACACACTACAATTATCCACCGATGGGATAGCTTGGACAGACTATAAGGAATTAGGTGGACAAGTCAAGGTGTAAAATACATTCCGTATTAGAGCATTATTTCCAAAACAACTAAGATTTAACATGCATTGATTTTTACATCTATATAAAATCCTTACAAGCATGCAGGAGGCAGTGACCAGTTCTTGCCCCTAAAAAATTATTAAATATAAATGTGTGATACAGGTTGTGATACCAACAGAAATACTGATATTGATGAAAAAAACATAGCTTTCACGCCCTGATTCTGAAGAGTCTGACCATTTTTATTAAGAGCTGCCCATAGTTTCAAAATTTCAATGTTTATTTAATTAATTTTATTTTAAAGAAAGATGGTAACATTTTAGCTATGTGAAGAAAGTGAGAAAGATATTTTTCGTCTTCTCACAAGCGTAGGACAAAGCTAACAAATCTGCGTCCTCATGAAGAATCGAACATTAGACCTTTAGATTCGGCGCTCAAATTCTCAAATCAATTAAGTAGCGGTTGACTATGTTGGTTAAAGATGAAATCGTACATTTCCGTCATTACCACCTATGATGCTCAAATTATCAGCATGTACATCATTGGATTTCTTCTTCTTTAAAAAGGAATGTCGGAGAAGAAAATGAATTCACTGATATTATTTTAATGAGTAATTGCACTTAAATTGAAAATGCGTAGTATCCTCTGTGGGCTAAGCAAATACAGTGTCTTCAGCTAAGCCTTCAGCAAATGATTTTTCAGAGCTGTGAGATTGCTGCCGAGGAGCAGTAAGAATTTTTTTTTTACACTGCTGTGTAAGATTTTTTTTCATATATGGCAAACCAAATGCCGTTATTTTAAATGAAAAAGAGTATTGCTAGCCCTCAATCATCTACTTGTTGAAAATGGGAAGAATAGATTTTCACTCAAAATTTCTGAGGGCACTTTACTACTTGCGGTGACCATGTCTTAAAGAGCGCAAAGATGTTTCCTGCTCCATTTTCATTTTCACCCTTATCAAACAATTTTCAAGGTTTGACTCTTGGCCCTTAAGAGTACTAGCATCTTGTTTCTGGTTACAGTATCACCCCTGAATTAAACACTAAGGTCACACAAATAACGGAACTGATCACAAGCTCTTTGTCATGTCGTACCTTTGGAAATGTAAAGAGAATTGTTTGGGGAATATGTCCACTGATGTTAAGGTGTAAAGGGCTAAGAAGGAAATGATGATAGAAACTCATTTGTTATAAGCTGTGTGAATATCATTATCCCTAAATACAAATTGAGAAAATGGGGGATTATGAGGTGTGACTATTTGTTTTGTTTCTTTTAAGATTCTGATAGGAAATGATGACAAAAACTCAGAAGTAAAGCATGTTTTGTGTGGAGTGTTGACTAGATATCTACGAATCCGACCACAAACTCACCAGGGTGGGGTGTGTATGAGAATAGAAGTGTTTGGGGTGAAACAAAAGCCAAGTGAGTTTGAAATTTAATGTTTCATGATTGCTATGATCTGCCACGTTAATGGACGTTCTTAGATACTCTCTTAATCTTTAAAGAAGGGTTTTAAACCTGATACATTCGTAGATATGTTCTTTTAATGCTAAAAAATAAGCTTTTTGGATACATTTAGTGGCTAAAATGATACAAACAACATTGTATATAAATTATAGTCTAATGATACAGTTTATACAGTCATCAAAAACATCAAACCTCTCATGATAACTTTTAAGTTGCATGCTTAACTATTTATTGTCTCTAATTCGCCAAAGAAAGGGAATAGCTGATAGAAAATGCTAAAATTGAATTCATTTTTGGTGCCTAAATTCTGTTTTAAACTTTTTGAAAAGTCTCTATTCGATTGATATGTACATTAGATCAGTTGTAATTTTTGTAATGTGAAACTCAAATTATTGGGATTAATACCAACTAAGTTGAGGCAATATTTGGTATTCAAATGCTGTAGGATTCAGTTTATTAATCATTTCAATAAATAAGAAACCGTATAATCGTTTGTATCACGATGTAGTCACTTGAGATGTAGATTGTAACATTCCGACTGCTTACTGCTAGTCTTCATTAGGCAATGGAGGCGACTGCTCATGCTTTACCATTTGTATCATGGTGTTCTAGTGTGATTAGGGGATCTTGATCTCCATTGTTCTGATAAGCACAGGTTTCCCAAACTCCTCCCCAAGTAGAAGGCCTGTGAGGCAGTTCAAGTCCACATCGGTTTTACCCTATGTAAAAGGTGTATCAGAGCCTCTTGGCCGTTACCCACAACAACAAGGCACCCGCGCAGTCTTCATGTCCAACACAACACTTAGATTGCATTTACTGTGTATTTCCTGACAGATCGCAGCATTCATTTGGTTATTTTGCAAACAGTCAAGGCTTCATTTTCTCGTATTTTTCCATCACTCTTTTTCTGTATTTCTGTTTTAATATCTTACAGATTGTTTAGAAGTGTCCACAATGTATTATATTGAAAAACATACATGAAATATGCATAGATAGAAAGGTAATCTTTTAATTGTTACCTTTTAGCATGTGATTCACAGCCAATTGGTTTGGCCAGTGGTGGTAGAATTCCAGATGACAGCTTCTCAGCCACTTCAATATATAGTTCCACATATAAGGCTAAATATGGTCGTCTTAATGGAACAGGGGCATGGGCACCTGAGACTAATGGTCGTGATGACTACCTACAAATTGACCTTCTCTATGAGTATGTTATCTGTGCTGTAGCTACTCAAGGAAATCCACCAACTCAATCGCCAGCTCAAGAATGGACCACAGAGTACAAACTAAGATTTTCTTTGAATGGTACCACTTTTTTCCCTTATAACGAAAATAAGGCTGACAAGGTTGGTATGACATGCTCTCGTATGCAAGTATTCATAACAGCCAAAATTAATGCTTGTGGTACAAAACTAGAGCTGCTCACAGCAATAACAAATTTGCTTATACATGTCGTAGAATATTAACAATATTTACCAATGCTCGCATTACCCACAATATACTTCTGTTGCTTGCAAACCATATCGGCATTACTTTTAAGAATTAATAGTGAAATTTTCTAATCAATTACATGTACATGTAAGGATTAAAATGGAGCACACACACCCAAAAGCATGTAGTCTATTAGTTAAATATATGTTTTCATAGGAGTATGATTGTACAAAGATGTAGCAAACACTGACCAATTCTAACTGTTCAATCACGTACTGAAAAAAATTACCACACAATTTAAAGATGAAGAATGAAATGGTTGTGATCTCTCTGACATTCATTATCTGACCTGTGGCATTCCTCAAGGCACAATCCATGGTCATCTTCAAATGACTTGCTGAAGTAGCTCAAGCTCTTTAGTTTTTAACCTAGGATGTATACAGACAATGGGGACTTAACCTACAGATAACAGATTTCAGTTGTACACATTACAGATTCTCATGTTGTGTTCTTTTTCCAAGTTACAGATTTTCATTTTGCAAATTGCAGATTTTCATTTTATCTCATTTGCCAAATTACAGCTAACCATTAAATACATCAATATCACTTTTTGTATAACAGGCCTTTCCAGGAAATTCAGGAAAAACTGACACAGTGAAAAACAGTCTAAAGGAATTTGCAAGTGCAAAGTTTATCCGCTTTCTGCCAACAAAGTATAATAGGTTCAAAATCTTGAGAGTGGAGGCTTATGGAATACTTTTGTCTAAAGGTATTTATTTGTTCTCATTTTTGTCCCTCAGATACAAAATGAAGTCACAATAAGTAATTATTAGGACAATTAAGGCAGAACTGGGCAATTTGCAATTACGAGGGGGATGTTATTGACGAATATCAAAAGTAAATGTTGGAGATGGCTGTGAAATGCCTATCAACAAAGTTGCGAAGCCTAACTCATAACGAACATCATGGAGAAAATATTGTAAATGCGTAAACAAAGTCACCACCTCAGATGATCCTTCGCACTACTCTTAATCAATATAGACTACCCATTAGGTTTACCGTGGCCGTTAATGACATGTTCTTTTTAAACTTCACATCAATTGTTATCTATGAATTCAAGCATACATCTCTTGTTGTTGATTCAGTTCCGTCACAACCTCCCACTGCCTTCCAGTTGACTGCAAGCTCTTCTACCAGCATCACAGCTTCCTGGAAGTTACCACCAGTCTTTGCCAGACATGGAAACATTGCAGGGTTTAAATTGTTTTACAAAAAGAAAAGTTCTAGTGGCTCAGCAACAACCTTGCCAATCAGCGATGGAGCAATATTAAGTAGAACTGTCAGAGTGCTAGATAAGTACACAGAATATGAATTTCAGGTTTTGGCCTTCAATTCTGATGGTGATGGACCAAAAAGTTTAGCGAAAGTGAAAAGAACAATGGAAGATGGTATGTAACAGTTCAGGGATAATGAAAAGAACTGTGAAAGATAGTTCTTGAATTTGCATCTTCATTGCAGGTTTATTGGATAGCAATCTCATGATGAGAGGGCTAAACAATTGAATAGTTTGGAATCAGTTGGTTACTTTAATTCATCAAAACACGATAGCATTTATATTCATGTGGCAAGTTAAGATGTGATAGAATTTTTCAAAAAATTTTACAGCTAATAAAACTAATTAAAAACACTACTGCCCAATTGCAGCTCCTTCACAACCTCCATCTAACTTCAATGTCACTCCAACCTCCTCTACTGGTGCAAGAGTATCATGGCAACTACCACCAGCAAACTCCAGGAATGGAATAATTAAAGGATTCAAATTATTTTACAAAAGGAAAGACTCGTCAGACTCAGGCACCATTCTTCTTATCAACAGTGAATCAATTTTAAACAAAAATGTCAATGGGCTTTATAAGTACACAGAGTATGAATTTCAAGTGTTGGCTTTTACTTCTGCTGGTGATGGTGTAAACAGCTCTGTTGTTGTTAAGAGAACAAAAGAAGATGGTTAGAGAAACTTTTTGGTTTATCTTCTTAAAACGTCTTGACTTTTTAATTAAAGGTCAGATACACTTGCACTTCTCATACAGTTTTCTGATTTGGTGTGAAAAGTGAGAATATATAATTATGAAATATGTGATTTTAATAACTATGATTTAACACACCGTCATATCAGTGAGTCATGAGTGGTAAGGTAATTATTTGAAGATAACTAACATAATGTAAGCATTCTGATTGGCCATCAAATCATGACTATTTACTCAAGAAATTATAAGCATGCAATTATGTTGGCTGTTTTTATTGGTTGCCTTCCTTCTGGATTTAGACCTAGATGGTGTACCCTTAGCTCCGTTGCAAATTTAGAATAATTTCTGGATTTGAGTCTGCCTTTTTTCTTTCATTTGTTCCCGAGTGGCAGTAATATTAAACAAACAAACAAAAACAGAAAAACAAATGAACAGAAACCAATATAGCTACAACACTGATATTCTGTGTCAAATTTGAGTTCCTCACTGGAAGAGGCATCCTACAAATTGAAGTAAAAATATAGTTTGATTCTTTATGTTTACCTCAAGACCACTTACGATTATGGCGTATTTTCAACATAGATTACAGGCTTCGTATGCAACAATTTCAGTATGCTAATTGGTTGAGAACACACCAGTTTATTTCATACAGTGCAGAAAGTTGAAATTAAGTGCAAAAACTGGAAATGAAATTGATTCACAGGAATGTCGCAAATTGCGGACAGGTTAGCAGCAAGTAGCAACTTCTAAATTCAAAGTTTGAAGGAGAGTGCTCAAAACAAACATCTAACAAAGCAAAGACAACTGGCTAAAAGTCCGGAAGACTTGGCTTCCCAAAATGGCTATGACAGAAGTATTGAAACGTACGAAATTCTCGAGAAGTTTAGGTGACAGTTCGTACCAAAGACGGAGAGACTATAAGGGTGTTAGCCTTCGTGTACTGGTTGCTGCTATTAAGTGATTATTTGATTAAAAATAATGAGAAGATGACGATTATCGTTAGGATTACTGTAATTTTTTTTTATAGTCATATGCAACTTCTCAATTACAGTTCCTTCACAGCCTCCTAGTGGCTTTACTCTGGCTGCAACCACTTCTGAAAGTATAACAGCATCCTGGCAGTTACCACCAAAAGACTCCAGAAATGGAATCATCATAGGGTATAAATTGTTCTACAAAGAGAAAGGCTCTTCAGGGGCAGGAAGCTCGAAGCTCATTAACAGTCAGGCAACTCGCTCTCAAGAGGTCACTGGGCTTGATAAGTACACAGAATATGAATTTCAAATTTTGGCATTCACTTCTGTTGGGGATGGACCAAAAAGTACAGTTATTCGTGAGAAAACAAAGGAGGCTGGTAAGAAATAGGATTTTATCTAAGTCCTAATTCCATGAAACTCAGAAAAACATGGATGCCACAAATGTCTCTGAGATGGTATTCCGCCTAAAGAGGGATCAAGCAGTCTTGAGAAAACTTATATAACTTAATTGTTTGCTTGTCAGGTCTGTGATGTGATAGCTATATCTCAACACAATCAACATTCCAAAGTCAAAATTTTATTTCAGGTGTTTATGGCTTCCTAAATTTTGTAAAAACACACCTGCCCCCCGTACATGCATGGTTGTAATGTTACAACACCTCATTGTTAGCTATTAATCGTATGATTTTCAAAAACCGTGAAGAGACCCGCGTAAAACTCTTTTCGCGAGCAATAACCACGCAAAATTTAATATAATGACTAACAGTTAGGGAAAGCGCTACGTTGCCAAAAGGTAGGAGAAAACAGGAGTCGCTGGGGTAGGAAAGGGTGAGTCAGCTCCTCCCGAGGATCCGTTCGAAGAAATTGACCATATCCTTAAGCTGTAAGCGCAAATAGACGGTGTCATGTACTCATGTACGCACTGCTTTGTTGCAAAGGTACATGTTAAACTGTTTTCAGTTTTGTTTTGTTATAGTAATTTGCTGTTCAGTGCTATTGGAAATTACTGTTACGGAAAATTAAAATCAGTTGTGCTGACTCTGAGTATAACTGTTTATTATGTAATTGCATTTACAACTAAAACATGTTTAAATCTGAATTTGCCTCCTTCCCAGGGAGGCATTAATATCTTTCTGGAAGAAAACTTCTAAGTTGTAGCTGCAGGTTAGCTATTTACAGAGGCTGTAGTAAAAAGGAAAATAACACTCAGTCAGATGCATTATTTAAAGATACTAATTGAAATATGACTGCTCTATTGCAGCTCCTTCGCAACCTCCCTCTCAGTTTAATGTCACTGTGGAATCTTCAACCAGTATCACAGCATCATGGCGGTTACCACCAGAAGGCTCCAGACATGGAATCATCAAAGGATATAAACTGTTCTATAAAAAGAAAGGCTCAGACTCAGTAACCTTGACACTGAACAATATAAAAACATCAGAAACAGTTACCGAGCTTGAGAAATACACTAAATATGAATTTCAAGTGTTGGCCTTCACTTCTGCTGGTGATGGACCAAACAGTTCCACTGTTTTCAAGACAACGATGGAAGATGGTGCGAATCAGAAGTGATTTAACCAACATTTGAACATAAAAGTGATGTTACCTATTTAGGGTGATTTCTTTTATGTAAGGTTATCAATTGTATCCTTCATAATATATCTCACACTTAAACATGTGTGAAGATGATACCCAAACTATTTCTTGAATGATATATATTTTTTTGAATCCCAAGTAATCTTTTTTGAAACAGCATGCAGTTATTGTTGATTTGTTCACTCTTAATTAGTGTTAACAATTTTCCTTTATTCTTCCAGCGCCCGATGCACCTACCTCCTTGTCATATACTGATCTGTCACCAAGCAAGTCACATGGTCCAAGAATAACCCTGACCTGGAGTGAGCCTGCAGAACCAAATGGAGTAGTCAGAAGTTACACTTTATTTTACGGTCACGATGGAGTTGCACCAAGAGAGATTTCCGGAATAGACAAAGATGCATTAAGTCACACAGTCGATGTGTTAGGTGGAGTGACGTATCAGTTTAATGTTAGAGCTGTGACTATTAAACCTGGACCAAATGCCACGAAAACAGTAACTACCAAGGAATACGGTAAGCTTTACTTCTTGGTCTTTGAAATGACTTCTTTTCAGAAGTCAAGAACAAGAATGACAACAATGTTAGTTTTACCATACGAAAATAAGTTTTAATATATTCTGTAAATTTAAAAACAGACAGTAGCTGGTCACCCAAAATAACTTAAGGGCTAGTGGGTGACTTCTATTCACTAATTGGAATAAAGACAAAAGTAGGGAAAAGAAGCCGCTACTAGCTCAATTATTTTTGCACGTATCTTCATTGATATTATTATCTATGGTATAAATAATCTAAAAATTATTCACATAAACTACTTTACATATATGAAGTAATAAAAATATCAGGAAATAAGATGAGAATTGTAGAAAATGAATAACTAAGTATAGATGACTGCCATTTGCTGTGAATCAATTAACAAAATGTCCTTTTCTTTGCTAGCTGAAGACTAAATCGATCCTAATTGTTCAACTAATCACTACCGAGAAGGAAATGTCTTAGATTTTAGACTTTTGCAGGTACATTTTTAGGTGACAAAGGTTCAACTGCGACTTAAGTTTATTGTTGTTTTATTCTTGTTGTTTTTCTTCACATTGAGATAAATTAATTCCCCTCTGTGAATAGAATAGAACCTTCTTCACCCTCTCTAGTGAACAAGCCGACTTTTAATATTTCATGCGATATGTCGAAGACATGTATTTTGGGACTGTAGTTGTGTAATTTCGCGTCAGTTTAGCTTTTCATCCTAGAGTAGTTTTATATTGTTGATTTTTTTTGTTTTTTATCAAATAGAGCCCAGTCGTGGACCAGCAGACATATCTTCCTCTGCAGTGAGCTCTGAAAAATTCAATATAACTTGGCTTGGACTGCTAAGAGAAGTAGCCCATGGCATTATCATAAACTATGAAGTCAGACTCAGTGTAGTAGAAAACTGTACAGAGATCAAATCTTTCTATGATTCAACCATTAACACGACCACTACTAATGTTATCGTGACTGGACTCTCTTTGTGTGCCAAGTATGAGGTGTCTGTTAGAGGCTATACTGCTGTGGGGCCTGGACCCTACAGCAACCCTGTAATGGTGCAGACGTTGGGTAAGAAAGTCTGTGGGCAGTTGTAATGAGTCAATTTGTAGGGAGGAAGTAGAATTGAAAGGTGGTAAAAAGTTGTAAGAAAGTGTGGGAAACAGAAAAGTTATGTCGGTTTCGAGCGAAGGCAAGTGATTAAAGAGTTTTTTGAGTGTGTGATAAAAACGTACATGTAACTTCAACATTTTCCTCTACAGTAAGAACTACTGCTGCTGTTGCTGTCATCACCTTACGACTGTTACAGGATGGCTGCTAATTGCGTCAGCTTTGTCTTTTTTTATCTCAGTTAGTTTGTACATACAATTACAAAGGTCCACGGGCAAAATAGGCTTACCTCCGCAGTTGTTTTCAGTGTTTTCAGCTTTGGATGCCTACAATTGGAAAAATCATGTTTATATATATATATATATATATATATATATATATATATATATATAAACACATAAAAAACTAAGTGTTTTTCAAAGCCTGACTTGACAGAGCCTTCTTTCCCTTCTCCCCAGCTGTGGTTTGGTCTAAAGAAACGCCATCTTCGCCATCATTTTCGGCAAATTCAAATGAAGGAGGAATTTCAGTTAAAGTCACGCTTCCACGTTTTCCTGGAAATGCGAGGTACGGCTGACTATGCAATTTAACGCTAAGTTTGGCTGTATTCCTCTGTTACAATATTCATGATGTAACATAATGTTAATTTTCTTTTTAACTCGTGAATTGCGCGCATGCGCAAGAGCGAGTTATAGATACGATGTGGGGAATGGAATTCGCTCGCTCGCTCGCTCGATTGGTCGATTCCTGTAAACTTTTTTTAGATTTTAGGCTTTTGAGTGCATTTTATAGTTTTTGGCGAGCAATAAACAGACGAAATGGCGACCTTTTTTGCTAAGAATAGTGGTGGGGTGAAAAAGAAGCCAGAGATAATCTTAAAAGAGTTTTTTTTTTTCGTTTTAGTTTCAACAAGCGGCGCCAGCGACTGGCAGGCATGCAAGGATTCACACTGAAATAACAGAACAACCTTCGTTTTTCATAAAATTGTAATTTACAATCCTTGAAATTGAAAACAATCCGAAGATTCATTGAAAATATCACTTACTGCGAAGCGCTCGGAGTTTACAGATGTTCAAAAGCTTTTTCTGTTATAGCGTGAGATTGAGGACAAAATTGATCATTACGTTTCGTCGCGTGTGTTTTTCCTGTCTGAAGCAACAAAAGATGCCGGCGACTGACGAAATAACAAGTTAACACGAAAATCAGATAACACCTAAACAAACAATTTTAGCTACCGATTTCAGTGAATTTTTAAAGACAAATTTTCTTTTAAGTTTTTAAGACAATTTGAAGATTCAACATACATACAACGTACTAAAATGCGAAAGTTACACACCACGAAATTGATAACTAGGCCTGAAATGAAATTCTATCTTGTTATTGATTATACGTTGCCTAGCACGTGACTTAGATCTACCCAGGCGGAGATCCAAAATGACGGTGGCAGGCTTGGCTTAATTATATCACTCAAAACTCGTTCCCGTTTGTCTCATTTGATAAAGAGGGAATCGTTAATGTTTTCATTAAGACAGTATTGCCTTGATTTTCTAATATTTACAACGAAAGACAGTAAATTTCACTTTTCACCCACATTTACTTCCAACCTTTTCTTTTGAACCAGAAACAAAAATGATAGACGTTTAAAACACATGACATCATCCACCTTGTCAAATGTAATAGCATGATCATTTCAATTGTAATGCCTTCTTATCCCAACGTTACTTTGTTTCTTTGCTACATTAGCGAACACTGAACTACTGCTCGTACTCTAGATATGACAATCAACCACAAAATTCCCTAAACCAGATAACATTAAACATAAAAAAATCATGTGTCAATTCACGAGTTTGCTCACAGAGCACTTTGATTTACGGTTATCATCATGAGACATCTTGTGCATTGCTATGTGCTGATACGGAAAAGAATTTAAGTAACAATTGACACTATATAAGATACTGTTTACATCAAAAATATCGTGTGACGTACCTTGCAGGTTTTTCCAAGTTATCATCATTACATATAGCTCAAACTATACTGGTGCTGTTAACCCACCGGGAAGATTTAGAACACAAGACATGATGACGTATGAAGAAGCGCACAAATCTGCCGTTCCTGCTGCTTATGTCGCTTTTCAGTTTGGAGGAAATGATTTTGATAAAAATCGAGAGTTTGTTGTCGGAGATGGAGCGGAATCCAGCAGTAAAGAAAGGAGTAAGAGAAGAAGTGGTGATCAGTTTTATTACAACAAACCATTGCAGCCGAATACCAACTACAAAGTGTTCCTCAGGGCTTTTGACTCCAAGGTATTCTAACAAAACTTTTGTCATAAGAGAGGGATGTCCTATTATTTCAATGTAAGAACTGAGTGACAAAACTGACCCATCTACGTACTCCGAATCTGCACCCAGATATCTCAGGAACTTTCCCCTCCCAAACTATTATCTTGCCGTTTTTTACCAGCTCTTTGGTTTTAGTGAATGCAGTGCAATAACAGTAGCTTTTAACAGGCCTGTAATACTCAAGAGATCTGGGTTACTATGCCATACCCAAATGCAGCAAAAAGTTGCATATGAATAATTGGTTTTTTGTGGTTATATTTTGCAGACGGTTTATGTCTCTAGTAACTTTGTAAACATCGACACTAAAGGTAATGTTGTTTTTTTGTTTTTGTTCGTTTGTTTTGTATACTTTTCCTTTGTCAGAGGCATCTAACATTCAGCAACCGAAGTTAACTCAATGTAGATCTATAACTTTCATACTGTGTTAATTGTCTTTCTTAGTTTGTAAGTTTCCAATCAACCGAGGGGCTTTTAAATTATATTTTGGTCGGTAAGGGATGAGCTGCAAAGCCTTAATGCTGTATTTGTGCCTGCTCTTTGTTAAGGAAAAAATACTCCATGTTTATAAAAACTCAGGTAAACCTATCATCAAAGGTCTCCCAAAGACAATCATTACAGAAATTGGCGAACTGGCAGTGTTGACTTGTGAGGTTAGTGGAGACGCTAAGGCTTCTGTTACCTGGACCAAAGATGGACTTGGCAGTATACCTCGCGCTCAGTTCGAGAACAACAAGAAAATACTCATTATAAGAGATGTTGTTCCTGGTGACAGTGGCGTTTATGAGTGTAAAGCAATGAATATGTTTGGAGAGAGCCGTACAGCTACGATAGTTATTGTCGCTGGTAAGTAGAAAGTTTACTACTGTTGCATTGAATATTGGGAAGCAATAACATTTTCATTTCCTTTTGTGAAATAAATCTGTGAAGGAGTAAGTGTTTTTTTGTTATTTTAAATTATGTAAATTTTCCAACCTCTGCCTAAATAAATAACTAATCATGGTTCTTTGAAGCACCACGATAATCACCATTGCAACTAGTCTCAACCTTACCCCAACCACTTATTACCAAGGTATTGACGAATTCGTATGTGTACTGAGTACTAAACAGATGTTAGAAATTTGTAATAGAGGGGTGCAAAAACTAAGGCAACACTCACAACAACTAAAAAAACCACCGTTCAGGGCATGTACAGTGTTGCCACATGTTTGTCACACCCTTGTTCCGTTGTCTTGAGCATGATTTTCTCTAAACTTGTTTTGTTATCATTACGTTTCCCTTTTTTTTCACAAAGTTCCACCCAGAATTATCGAAGAATTTTCCCCTTCTTCAGTGATGTGTGAAAAGCAAACTCCGTGTTTGCTCTCATGTCAAGCAACAAGTTATATTCCGTTTAACTACTCCTGGACTAAAGATGGCCAGGTTCCAACTGATGATGGCATCAAGTTAATGAATAACAGTATCATTGTCACGCCACGGGATGCACAAGATTATGGGCAGTATGTGTGTCACGCTACAAACAGCTTTGGTTCAACAGAGTATAAAATCACCCTGCTTTCTCCTAAGAATAATGAAGATGATGGCGTTAAATACCCTCAAAACGGTAAGTATTCCTTAATCTTCGAACGTACTCAAATGTTTTCTTTTAAAAAAATTTGGAAAGCTTAAAAATTTGAAGTCCAGCGTGGAGTTTATGGGCTTCTAATTACTGTTGTCTGGTATAACCATTCATGTATCAAAAGCAATATTATATGGTGGTCCCATACGCCGACGTTTTTCTGTGTGAAGTTACATTTTCTTTCTTTCATTAGAAAGTTATAATAGTGTAATTATAGTGTAGCCATTCCATATATCATAATTGGTCTGTTACGTTGTAACTTAATCAAAACAGAGCTATATGAACTAAGTTTAGAAAGGCTCAAAGCAATAATATGTCTTTATTTCTCTAATTAATTGTCCTGCTGGTTCGAGGTTAATGAAGGTCATATATGTTAATTGATAACAAAATTTCGAGTTCATAGGCATAAGAAATATCTGGCATTTAATGAAGTAAGACCAAGCGACGAGGCAACAGAAAGTTTGGAACTGGTTCATGTTTCGGGGTTAAAAAACAACGTCGTATTCCTTAGGGTAAACATACTTGAAAAAAAAAACACATCATTGCAGTGAAACAAGGCAACTAAGCAGTCTTGAGTGTTAATAGTTGGTTTGAAAGTCGTTTGTTTTCTTTCACAAGATACACAAAGCATCTTCCTCGCTAGTGTAATCGCATTGTCTTGCATTGTGGTCGTGTTGCTCATTATAATATGTGGGCTGATATGGCAGCGGAGACGAGCTGTTCCTAATAGGAGGACACGGAGTGAAAAAAAAAATGACTTTGATGGCGTCAAATCTTCACCTGATCAAGAGCTACGTGATCAGCACGCTTCAGACCCAGATTTATACATGGAACTCAAACTCAGGCCTTCGAACCAGGAGTCTCATGTTCCTACTGAGTATCAGTCGTTACATGAAGAACCCGAGAACCCCGGATATTACAATATGGTGCTTCAAAAAGATAATGGAGGGAAACAAAATGAAGAAGTGTATGAGGAATTATGCTAATCCCTCTAGTGTATGAGGAATTATGCTAATCCTTCAACTAATTTTGTATCCTTCTAGTTTAGATTGTTCATCTTGTGTCATACACTATGCTTAGTTAAATGCGCATGTTGATTTGTTCTGTATGATCTAATGGCAGACAGATGCATAGATGACGTCACCATAAACAACAGCTTGCTTCTTCTTTGTAAAAAACAAGTAGATTCCATGTTGCCGTGAGTCTGTTCTGTAATAAGTCACAGAAGACGTCAAAATGTGCTAGAAAGATTAGTGCCAGACTCGACTGCGCTTCGTGTGCCACACTTTAGTTCTCACCACATTTTAACGTCATCTGTGATCCATAACAGAACAGACCTACGTCTACATGGAATCTAATTGTTAATTAGAAACGGTACTTCGGTTTGTGAAAGACTTTGTTATTGTCTCGCTTAAAGAAGCACTTAGTAATTTTGCAATGAAATGCATACGTTTGAAGTCTTCTCCTCCTCATTATCGTCATGATCACTCTTACAATCGTAGTGTCGCATTGAGTGCGGTTATCTAACCTAGCTGTAAGGAAGATATACGAGATACAATGGTAACACTAGCTTATTCAATAGATCCTGTTTGTTGTAAAGTAAGGCCTCGAAGACTTCTTCAACGTGCAGTAACCTTTCATTTGGTCCATTTGAAATCAATTTCCTAATCTGTGTTATATTTTACATGTATCGGTATAATTGTATCTTTTGTTATTGATGTATGTGAAATGCCTTACGATGGAATCGCGTATAGCCAAATCTGAATATTTAGCTATAACCTCGAATGAGAAGTAAACGAAATTCGTAACTGTAGGCGAGATCCCCAAGTCAAACGAAACCTCTAAAAAGACGATGGCACATGTACATAAACTTACTTTTCTTAATGAATCCCTGTTATCAAGTGAGATTTAATCTACAACATCTTACATCGGTAGCAGCACGAGAATTCGAATTCAACTTTAAGTGTGCTCTGAACCAGCAGTAAAAATGAAAGAATTAATTATGTCATCTTTTAGAGTCCCTAGATGTAAACAGAGAATGAAGCGTAACAGTGTCATATTTTTTTTTACCAGTACTGAAAGTTGTTCCTTATATTTTACCCCTTGAGGAGGGTTCTCTTTTCTGAGTCATTTATTGGACATAGGGAACGTTTTCATTATATTTTTAAGTAAATTCTTCTTAACTGTAAAGACAATATATTGCAGTTGAAAAATGTTAAGCAACAGAGTATTATTGGTAGGTGTTTGTAGATAAGAGAATGGAAGGTAGTAAAGTATTTTTGTTCCATGAGATATTTTTAACTTATAGAGTATTTACTGATTAAAGAAAATGCTTGGAGAAGTTTTTCCGATGCAATAACATTTTAGTAAGCATTAAAAATACACAGAACTTTAGCAACAGAATAGTTGTAGGTATGAAATAAAGTGTTTTCACAAAAAGATGTGCCTGACCTTGGTATGTCATGTCTCTTTTATCCACTTCTTTTCATGCAATAACATTTCGATGTCAAGTATTTTTTGTCGAAAACCAGACATGTGACACAAAATCCGTTCATTTAATATTCAGTCTTAGCCAGGGTTCAATTCAGTTACTGAAAATATTCACCGTCGCACTTCTACTTGCCACACATTTTGCCTGCTACGCAGCTTGTTGCCAAATACCGTTATTAGTTCGGATGCAGTATCATCCAGTCACAACCTTTATTTTCTACGTTTGATGAGGTTCCCCAGTTTGGATTAACTGCATTGATTGATATCGCCATTCAGCTAGATATGCATGTGAACTTGCACGAGCGGTTAGCGCGAGCGGCACCGCTGCAAAGGCCCAGTTTTTCTGTTGTCTTAGTACCACTGACCACTGCTTGCTAAGAACTGTGACAGAAGGACATTAGTTATACTCTTTTGTTCAGAATAATTGATGGATATAAACTCTATTGACTTATAGAAGCGAGTTTGAAGGTTATGATCTAATGTGGAGTTTGTCTGATTATCCTCTGGATAGCGATTTATTTGTTAGACTAAGTTATCCGCCCTTTATACAACTGGGCCCAATGTGTATTGTGACTATCCTTTGGCCTGTAACACTTCAAGACATTGCATTATTTCTGAAATATGATTGTGCACTCTCTTCTTGCTTTTAATATCACATTGAGTCGGAGAAAACCAAGCTAGATCCACTTTTTCTGTTATCATAGTACTACTGACCTCTGCTTGCCAATCACTGTCACAGAAGAACACAAGTTATACTCTTTTTTTCAGAATAATTGATGATAGAAAGGCTATTAACGTATGTAAGCGAGTTTGAAGGTTGTGACCTATTGTGGAGTTTTTCTGATTATTGCTGCATTTAATACTCTGATACTTTTCCTATGTCGAAAAGTAGCATCATAACAAAGACAGTTTTAACAATGACCGATATGACACAATCTACTGAGCTTCAAGTTTTAAGAGACCAAAGGATGGTTATAAAGTTACTGTAAAAATTTCCTTGTGTATTTGTGTTGTTCTATCTTGATATGAACTCAAAGTCCGGCAAAATTTACCTGATAGCGACTATGAAATGTACATGGTGCGCCCACTTGTCGCCACCGTTAATTGGCATAAATCACTACAATTTTTAAAAAAGTCTAACATAACACTCTTACCTTGTTTATTTATGACTTTATTAGCCGTTTCGATTGTTATATTACGCCTGGGTATTACTTTTTGACAGGAGCTTAGGTTTAGCGTTGTGTTTTCCCCTCTCTCATTTATATCATAAGCTAGTCACGCAATAATTGATACCGACACAAGTGAATATTAACCATGTATTAAGATTTTTGTTTACGTTGAATTTAAAATATTAAAATGTGTGCTTTCTTCACTAATCGTTGTTTCAGCGGCAGCGAAGCAGTTGAAAGCGGGTTGTTGCTTCAACGTTGCTGAAATTTTTGGTGTTCAGACAGGCGAGCAAAGCGTGATGCTCTGGGAATAAAAACTTTTAGGGGCCTTTTACATGATATCCGAATGAGTTTTGTACAAGAACGAGCTCATACCGGTTGCCACATAATAACCAGCGTAACATTTATTCAAAATGAGTCATTTCTGAGCGAGTTTATTGGGGTTTTCATTACAGAACGAAACACTCATTCTGGACGCCCTTTTCTACCATTACAATGTAAACGCGGCACGGCTCTAATATTTGTATGAATCCTCTGTAGGAGCAAGGGAAGCATTGAAAAAGACAGAAAAGGACATAAACATTTGTTTTATCAGGCTAATTTTTACAGTCACTTTATAACCATCCTTTGGTCTTTTAAAAGCTTGAAGCTCAGTAGATTTTGTCATATCGGTCATTGTTAAAACTGTCTTTGATTTGATGCTACTTTTCGACATAGGAAAAGTATGTCGGACAAAAATATTCACCAAAAAATTAATGTTTTTTTGCCAGCTTCAATAACGACAGGGGATTAAGTTTAGATGATAAAAGAAAGGATTATGTTCACAGAAATACTGTTGGTCTGGTACATTCGTTACATGAGGTAACACAACTCTGGTAATATTCATGGTGAAAATTTGCATATTTGAGCGGTCGAACGAAAAAAGTTATTTCTCGAAAACTAAAATAAATTTTTACAAAAAAACTACACCAAAATCATTAGAACATATTGGGCTACAAAATATGAAAGTAGGAGGGAAAACAAATTTGGGTGATTTGCCGCTGTTTGTTTGATGAATGCTGACATTAGCTCTTAAATTTCAAGAATTTATTTCTTAAACTATAGCTGACCCTGCCTTTGTCGAGCGTCTTATTTGTTACCCCCCTGTGGACAAGCACGTATTCAAAGAGATTAATTGCGCAACAAAGACCCTCTAGTATCAGGCTCTAAGAGTTTCGTGTTTCATTTCGCGTCAGTTTCACTTCGAGCGTACACCAAAGATTTTATTTGGTACTGTTTCGTTTTTCTTCCCACCCCCCTCCCGCACTGGCTGATTTTGCGTGATGTCATAGAGTAGTAGAGAGGTTTATTAGGCATATTATTGGCTGATGTTTACTTTTCGTTCGTTGTCTTCAAAAACTTCTCTGTGTGCGAAAAAGCGAGTTGTGTTTTATTTGTGTCAGCGGGCGTAGTTAGGGAATTCGATATAATTTTTATGTCGGTCGATGATTTAGTGGTTTTTTTCTTCCTCTGCCTTTTCCTATATAGACATGGGTATGAAGAGATCTGAGAATGTAAACTAACTGCCATCTCATCTTTGACAAGGCAGTTAGATTTTAACTCATAAACTGGTTATGTACTGAAACTGAAATATGAGCTACAGCCCATAGCATTGTGGGCAATATCAACATATGCAGTCTTCTGTCATCTTGATAACGGACGAAAATGCTCGGCTTACGAAGAGTCTGATTGTTTTGCAGGAATCGCGGGCGATATTACTACAAATCACAAAAAAGCCAATTGTAAATAGTAAGGAGATAATCTTTTTTCGGATGAGCTTTCAGTAACAAAAGACCGGTCAAGCAAAACGATTGTGATACTCGCATACCGTGACTCACTCAATCGAGATGACGCAATTTAATCTTTGTTTCCGGGTAACTTTTCTCGCTGTACTTTTTCCACTGACTTCAGGTGAGTACCATATCATGTTAATATTATAAGAAAGGTTTATTTTTACGTTAAAATTTACATTCAGGGTACTTGGTTGAAGATTTCTTTCACTCATGAGTGCTGTCGCCTCAGGCTTTCTCTCACGGTCTTAGGTTAATCCTCAATGCGGACGACATCAATATCAGAAAGAAACAAGGTTCCGTCGGGATTCGTCTCTTTTTTTATTTGTTCGTTTATCTTTGCCTGAATGTAGCGAAGCGTAATGAAACAAAAGATAAATGGTTTCTTGAATTCCCGAGCACGAGTGCATTTGTCGGCAGTGTGTTTTAAGTGCCGGCGTGAGATTATGGGAAAGAAGTGTGATATGTAAACTAGCAAGTATATATTCGCTGAACAGTAAACAAGTTTCATTGTGGATTTTTACAAGCGGACAGTTAAATTCTTAGCTCGTTCTTCCTATCTCGTCCATATGGCGCGGGGCCGTCGTGGTCGCCCTGCTTCAGTTCGTTCTCATGCTTCGAGAGTCAACCCGGACATTGAAGTCCCTGTTGTCCGGCCGTCCAGGTCAAGAGAACTTCGAAGTTCAGGCCGTCGTAGTTCTCGCTAACATGTTGCAGCTTCAAGCGGTTCTGGTCGTAGTGCTTCGCCTTCGCGAAGGAGTGTCCGCGAGCGTTCGCACCGTAGAAGTCGCTCGGCTTCTCGCAGCCCTGAGCCCCCAATGTGGGCGAAGGAAATCTTAAAGGCCTTGGAGACGAAAACGCAAGAGGTCAAGGTTGTCAGAGAACAGCTCGACTCATTAAAACGCAAGTCTGTGGAGGAGGAGCCCGAGTTCAGATATAAGAGTAACAAGAAACAGTTCAAGTTCAACTCTGACGTCAAGGATAAGTTCAACCAGATTCTAGAGAGGGCTGGGGCGGATGACGCCATCACTAAGATTGCCAACGAAGGTATGTCACTCCTTGATAACAGAAATAAGCTTATTTCTATTGCTGACCGGGATGGCTGGGACGTGGTAGAATATTTTGAGGCGGACCCCCTCACTAAAAATGACGAAGAGGAAAAGAAACTTCGTGTCGCGCGCAAGGAAGCAGAGAGGTCTCGGGAGAAACGAAATCGAAAAAATAGTCTGAGAAGCAAAATGGGAACTCGTTTTAAGTCTCAGTCTACGTCTTCCAAAAGCGGCCCCGGTGCTAACTTTGGCCCATCACATAGAATCGTGGATTTCCGCCCAGATGTCGGTCAGCTTTTGGTTAATCCTCTACCGGAGAAAAAAGCTTCTGTTTATCGCTGCTTTGGTTGTGGCAAAGCGGGCCATTTTATCAAGGATTGTAAAGTGTCCTCTTCCGCTATGTGACTAGCTGACTCTGATTTTGACGAATTTTCGGATCGCGGCGAGGCTGAACTTGACACGGGCGTTTCCTCAGTATTTTGGATTCGAGGCCGCTTGCGCAAGTTTTTGCATGTTTGGCGTTCTATTGGGGCCTCTTCTTTTGTTCTTAGTGTTATTGAAAGCGGTTATAAGTTACCATTTGTTTCAATTTCATTGAGGTATTTCTTTAGTAATCATAAAAGCGCTGTTGATAATAGAGCTTTTGTTTGTGAAGCTATCGAGCTATTGTTGTTGGCGGGTAGTGCGGTGGAAGTCAAGCGTGACCAAGTTCATGTTTGCAGTCCCTTAGGTGTAGTTCCTAAAAAGAATGGCAAACGTCGATTGATTCTCGACCTTCGCTTTCTTAACAAGCACCTAGCCAAGCGTAAGTTTTAAGTTCGAAGACCTTCGAGTCGTGGCGGAAATTCTTCAGCCAGGTGATTGGTTTTTTACTTTCGATCTTCGTAATGGCTACCATCATGTTGACATTTTTCAAGAGCATTGGAAGTATTTGGCTTTTTCGTTTACTTTCGATGGTAAGCCACGCTATTTTTTGTTTTGTTCGCTTCCTTTTGGTTTAAGTACGTCTCCTTACGTTTTCACCAAATTGTTAAGACCAGTTGTTTCACACTGGCGGTCACAAGGCATTAGGATTTCTGTCTATTTGGACGACGGTATCGGCACCGATTCAAGTGAAGATTCGTGTTCTCAGGAAGTGCAACTTGTGCGAGGCGATCTTTATCGCCTTGGCCTGCTAGTGAATGAGGAGAAGAGCAATTTTGAACCACGCCAAAAATGGGAGCACTTAGGCTTTATTTTGGACCTTACCAAAGGAGAATTTAGTATCCCACCAGGCAAGATTGATCACCTGTTTAATCTGATTTCACTGCTTCTTGGCGATGTTTCACCCACGGCTAGGGATGTGTCTCGTATTACGGGTACCCTTATTTCCATGGAGCTCGCTTTAGGTCCAATTGTGCGTTTGCGCACCCGAGCCTTGTACGCAGTCCTTAATAGCGTTCATTGCCTTAGCTGCAAGGTGGCTTTAACGCGTGAAGCTGTAGAGGAACTTTATTTTTGGAGAGATAATTTCTTTCGTTTGTGCGGCAAGCCAATCTGGAGGCCCTCCCCGAAGATAGAGCTTTTGTCTTATTCGGATGCCAGCGATGTGAGTTGGGCGGGATTTATTGTTCAATTTGGTACGCACATCGCTAGAGGGAACTGGTTGGGTTCCGAGGCCCTATGCAGCTCTTCTTTCCGCGAGATTCGTGCAATTAGATTTGTTCTTCAGTCGTTTTCCGGTCTTTTGGCGGGTAAGGAGTGCAAGCATAGATCTGACAATCAGAGCGTCTGCAGTATTTTGTCCGTCGGCAGTAGTAAGCCTCATTTGCAAAAAGAAGCCGTTGCCATTTACAGTTTGTGCCATGAAGCCGGTATTCGCTTTTCTGCGGAATGGATACCTCGCCACTTTAATTTCAAAGCTGATTATTGGTCGAAAGTTGTCGACACCGATGATTGGATGCTCAACCCTGTCCATTTTCGCCAGTTGGATATTCTGTGGGGACCCCACACTGTAGATCGTTTTGCGAGTCATAATTCCTTCCAGTTGCCCAGGTTTTGTTCTCGGTGGTGGTGCCCTGGGACCGAAACTGTTGATGCTTTTACCGTCAGCTGGGGAGGGGAAAACAATTGGTTAGTCCCCCCAGTGTTCCTTATTCCGAGGGTTATCAATCACATGAAGCTGGGTAGAGAGCAGGGCACTCTCATTATCCCCTTTTGGCGGTCTGTTCATTGGTGGCCGTTGGTGTCTCCAAGCCGGGGTTGTCCACCCTTTTGTTCTTGACTGGCAGGAGATTCCTTTACATGAATCTACTTTTCTCCCTGGTTCCGCAGCCGCGGATCTTTTCGGACATGGTTTTCCCTCGTGTAGAGTATTTGCTTTGAGAATTGTGTTTCCTTAGCTTTGCTGTAGAACGTTTTTTTCGGGTATTAGATGAGTACCTTGAACGAGTTGTTCATCCTATTTATTTGTTTTTGTTCTATCTGAGCCTCTTTGGCCTAGGTGTGGGCCTTTGCTCTTTGCAAGTCAGTGGACTTGGAACTGTACTAGTACGCACGAGTTTTGCAGCTGAAGCAAGCTGAGAGGGCACTGCCGACACAGTAGTGTGTTCGTTTTTAGAGTCAAGTGGACTCCTCTATCCTTTGTGTGGATTTGCTTACCAGTTGACGCCGAGTGGGCCAAGCCTCCTTGTGCTGGAGTGTGTGCTGGTGCTGTGTTTACTTGCCATGTGGGCAGTTTCTCGTTGCAGACGATGTGTTTCTTGCGCGTTTAGTGTTCTGTAGCGATTGGATGTTGTTCCTGTCTTTTTAAAGGCCATGTTTTGGACATTGTTGTTTTTCACTTTAGGCTTGTCGCCTTACCAACGGAGCAACGCGGAGATTCAGAGGCTTGTAGAACTGTTAAAGACTGTCATACTTAATGGCTGTGCCGTTTCAACCGTGTCTTCGTATGCAGGGGCAGCCAATCGATGGATTGACTGGTGCAAGTGTTACTCGTTTCCTCCTTTACAGTCTAACCCAACCGCAGTTGCTCTCTACTTAACAAGTCTTTCAGACCGAGGCTTATCTCGCTCGTCAATCCTTGGAGCAGCTTATGGCATTGCATGGCTACATAAGAAACTTGGATGTCCTAGTCCTGTCGACGATCCGCTCGTTTCTCAGACCTTGGCTGGCTTTAAACGCCTCCTGGCTGGTCCATCTAGGAAAAAGCAGCCTATTGAATCTCATCACGCCAGGGCGCTGATTCGTTCCTATGGTCACCCTCGTGCTTCTCTACCGAACCTACAAATGGTGTCGCTGGTTGCGCTTGGTTTTTGTGCTTTCCTACGTTGGTCAGAGCTGCGTGACTTACGTGCCTGTGACTTAAGGTTTTGCGCCACCCACATGTCTATTTTCCTAGACAGGCGTAAGAACGATCAATTCCGTCAGGGATCTGTGGTTAGAGTTGCTCGTTTACCTTCCAGCTCTTGTCCAGTGAAACTGTTAGAGTTATTCCTTGAGCGCGGAGAGCATCAACCATCTCAGTCTTTATTTTGTCTCTGCCAGAAATTGGGTGCCGGGTACAAGCTGCGACAAGCTGCTCTGTCATATTCTCGGGCGCGGGAACAGTTTCGTCAAATGATTTCCGAACTTGGTTTGGACTCGAACGAATTTGGTTTACATAGCCTTCGTTCAGGTGGTGCTTCCCAAGCAGCACGCAGCGGAGTTTCTGGGAGAGTATGGCGTAGACATGGCGGTTGGCGCAGTATCCAAGCCGCAGATGGTTATGTCGGTGAATCTTTGGAAAATACCCTTGTGGTGTCTAGAAATTTGGCTCTTTAATTTTCAGTATGTGATTTGCTTGATAAACATTGCGCGAGTTGTGTTGTTTGTTGCGGTATGGAGGGATTTACATTTGCCTGATTAATTCTGATGGCTTAACGTTGCTCGATGACACAGAATCCTTGCCGCAGGTGGATATGCTTAACAATTTTTGGACAGTACCCTTATGGTATCCAAGCGATTAGCTGTCTATTATACTGTAAATATGTTTTGCTTAATGAACATTGCCTTATATTGTATCCTTATATGCTTTTGCCACTGATTGTGAATTGTCTGCTTATCCCGCACCGCATTTCTGGTTGTCAGTTTTTTGGGTACGGGGAATTCAAGAATTGTTCATTTATCTTTGCCTGAATGTAGCGAAGCGTAATGAAACAAAAGATAAATGGTTTCTTGAATTCCCGAGCACGAGTGCATTTGTCGGCAGTGTGTTTTAAGTGCCGGCGTGAGATTATGGGAAAGAAGTGTGATATGTAAACTAGCAAGTATATATTCGCTGAACAGTAAACAAGTTTCATTGTGGATTTTTACAAGCGGACAGTTAAATTTTGTTCTTCTTTATTGTTTGGTTGGAATCCTGTAGTCCATTTCCTCGTAACGATTTTTAGTTGTGCTTTCCTGATGATTGACAGTCATTATAAGTGGTTTTGTTTATTCAATTTACTTTGGCCGCATCGTACGTGTAGAGTTTGTTTAATTTTTTGGTGTCTAAACAGTGTAAACAGTTGTTTTTGTCTTGTGATTAGTTGGTTAGTTCAATAAATGGGCTAAGAATTGTCTGCTTATCCCGCACCGCATTTCTGGTTGTCAGTTTTTTTGGTGCGGGGAATTCAAGAATTTAAAATGTCATCTTAAAAAGAATAGTACAGTTGAAAATCTATTTGCTAGTACATCAAGCTCAATTTGGAAGCATGGAGAACTATACAAAAGTGAAATTAGACTTTGAATTATTCAGCTATCAGAAATTCAAACGGTTCTGAAACTATTGTGTTTCAACGAAGAAATCGAGTGGTAACGTCTGCTTCTATTTCAGGTTAAAGCAATGTTGGAATTTATTCCACCTTTCCTATCTACTCAAAAGCTTTGAATTTGGACCAGTCTGTACATTTTTGCCTCCCGTCCCCATATTTTACATTTATACTGAAGGTCAACTTCTCTTTGCTCCAAGGAAGGGTCAATGACACAGGTTTCTCAAATTCACCGCAGAAATTTATTTTCCTTTATTTATATCTTCTTATCTGCAGCACAACAGTTTTTGGAAACTTAAATCTTTCCTCGTTTTCTTTAAAAATGGACACCTTGAAAAAATGGCACCCAATGTTTTCAATTTGCAGTTTTAATGATCACATTTAGATTACTTCCCAATTTATAATAGAATTGATACATATTTTTAGAGGCAGACCAACTCTGATAGTTACTATTTGTTACATGGACTTTGCATGAGATATACCTTATTGAGAGATTCAAGACACGTATATGTTTCTCACATCCAACCATTATCCCTGTTACTATAATTATTATGACTGTTATGGTGCATATGTAAATTTTGTTTCCATAGGGGCTTGTGTTGATTTTGACCTTGGAATGGGAAGTGGAACAATTCCAGAGAGTAATATAAATGCTTCCTCAGTACAAAGTGTCAGCACACCAGCCAAGAATGGTAGACTAAACTACACATCAGGATCATCATGGTGTGCAGGAGCAAGTGACACTAACCCATATCTACAGATTGATCTACAGACAATACAATACAATACAATACAATATTTATTTGCCATATACGACATTTACACATGGAAAAAAAAAATGAAGAAAATTGATGACAGAAAATAAATGGCGAGAAAACCTGAAAGAAACCACGAGGCTTATAACAAGTCAGGTTTTCTCACTTAAAATAACTAATCTTATATTAGAATTACAATATGGACTTATGGTAATTAACTTTGACCGCGCACACGTACACACACACACACACGCACACACATATTAAGTAAGTTAGTTAAGAATTACTGCCTTACAGAAGCTAATACTTAGAGAGAAGAAATTCCTTAAGCTTTCTTTTAAAAGAAGCGGAGGAGGGAGAACCAGTTATGTCAGAATTTAACGAATTATAAAAGTTTGGACCTTGAAAGTAAATTGAAAACTTCCTGGTGTTCGTTCTGCACAGTGGCAAACGGAAGGACTGAGCATTCCTAGTATTATAATTGTGGATTTGACTATTCAGTAAAAAAAAGTTATTGAATTTGGAAGGGAGTGTAGAGTTCTCGAATGAAAACATAAAAGTACCTAATTGAAACGAATGGATATCATGAAATTTTAAGAGTTTAAGTTCCTTTAAAATAGGGCCAGTATGGGCAATGTATGTAGAATTGCTTACTATTCTTAACGCACGTTTCTGTAAGGTTACAATTCTTTGAAGGTTTGACTTATAGGTACCAGCCCAAGCTAAATTGCAATAATACAAATATGGAAGGATCATAGAATTGTATAAAGTACGAAGGGAGTGAGTAGAGAGAAAAAACCTAGATTTATGAATAATACCTATAGATTTGGATAATTTATTTGCTGTTAAGGATATATGCGATTTCCAGGTCAAATTGTCATCTAATAAAACACCCAAAAACATGGTCTCAGAAACACGAAGAATAGGCTGCTCATTTATGAAAACTTGAAATTCAAAGGATTGCTTCTTTTGCCAAGGCTTGAATACCATAAAATTAGTCTTGGCTAAATTCAAGGAGAGCCGGTTTGCTGCAAACCAGGTTGACAATTTGTTTAATTCTCTATTTAATGTGTTAACACATTAGACACTTCATATCATCTGTGCTGTATCCACTCAAGGGAATTCTCAAGCAGATCATTGGGTGAAGACCTACACTCTACAATTATCCACAGATAAGACAACTTGGACAGATTATAAGGAAGCTAAACAGGTTAAGGTATGCCACATGGGCTGGTTGAGAATTATATCATATCTTGACTCAATCACTGTTCCTAAGTTTTGATAATATTGACACATTAATATAAAAAAGTCTGCCAAAGGAGTTATAGGTATGCAGAGGATTATTTGTACAATAAATATTAAACAGGTATTCTCCTCATGTTATATGCAAATATCGTGAATTTTGAGTAAATATTTTTCATTCAGCAAATGATATTTTGCATGCCTGAATTTTCAGTCAAGGCCTCTGAAAGAGTATCAGGGAGAAATGGACAGGGAATCTAACAAATTGTTTTGAACTATGTTTTTCTGCCAAATATTTCTGGTGCCATGAAATAGCTTGTCAGAGGATTGCAGAACCAATGATTTCTAATTACTGAGAGATTGTCGCTCTCAATCAAACAATTGAAGTAATGAAATTATTGTGACAGTCACAAGTAAAGTGCAGGTGTAGAAATTATATAGAGTTCACCTTTGAGGGTCACTGTGCTATTTTTTATAATCCAGTGGTTGTATTATGATTTATTCATGTATGATTAGTAACACTGTCCATATGGACCTCTTCTATAAATGTTGGGTCTTATTCCTACACCTACATGTATATTTTTCTGTTTGTATGATGATCAATTTAGCCACCTAGCCCAACCAATAAATTAAAGTATTTCCTGTCATAAAACAAGAAGTAAAGTAATAATGATTATTTTCACCAAGATGAAGAGTTACAATTATAGTTACATTGTACAATCTACCTGAAACTCTATAATGATGAGTTGTGATTATTTTTTTAAGGTTTTAGAGGGAAATAAGGATAGAAAATGAAATGTCAAACATGTTCTATATGGAGTGTTAACAAGATATTTGTGATTCCTGCCACAAACACATCAGGGTGAGGTGTGTATGAGAACAGAGGTGTTTGGGGTGCAACAGAAGCCAAGTAAGTTTTAAAACTTTTGTGTGATCTGATCCTTGTATTTGCTAATCTATGAACAAAGGGTCCAAACCTAGTGGTTCTGTTATTTTGTTAATAATTGCTATTTGGATAAGTAGCTTTAATGATGCAAACCACTCTTTGAGCACTTGAGGAAAACAATCCAGCCATTGTCATAAGCTTCTTATGCTTATCCAGGTGACAGGATGCACCAATTTCTGCTTCATATATAGTAGTGGATAGTTTTATTGCCAGGGCCAGTAGGGTTGTGAGCTAAGGATTACAAGAAAAAATTCCAATTTACCACAAAATTTCCATGATAATATAGCATGAGTGTGGAGTTCCTCAGAGTCAGAAAAGTTAGGGATCAATTCTGGGAAATATGAGCAGTACAGCCCATAAATTCATGACAGCTGTTTGGCTTCACGACAATTTTCCCATGAATATTTTTCTGTATTTTTGTAATAATATCTCACAGATTGTTTGGAAGTGTATTCAATTAACTACACTGAAAACATGCATTGGTTAAATGTGAAGGTTAACTTTAAATTGTTACATTGCAGCATGTGATTCACAGCCAATTGGTTTGGCCAGTGGTGGTAGAATTCCAGATGACAGCTTCTCAGCCACTTCAATATATAATTCAAGATATAAAGCTAAATATGGTCGTCTTGATGGACCAAGGGCATGGGAAGCTAAGACTAATGATCCTGATGAGTACTTACAAATTGACCTTCTCTATGAGTATGTTGTCTGTGCTGTAGCTACTCAAGGAAATCCCCCAACCCATTTGCGAGCTCCAGAATGGACCACAGAGTACAAACTAAGATTTTCTTTGAATGGTACCACTTTTTTCACTTATAAAGAAAGTAAGACTGACAAGGTTGGTATGTCATGCTCTCATATACAAGTATTCATAACAGCCAAAATTAATACTTGTGGTACAAAACTAAAGCTACTCACAAGAACAACAAATCTGCTCATACATGCTAACATTACCCACAATATACTTATGTTGCGTACAAACCATATTGACATTACCTTTAAGAATAAGTAGTGATATTTTCTCACCAATTCCATGAACATGTATGGATCAATATGGAGTACACACACCGAAAAGCATGTAGTCTAGTGGTTAAATGTATATATTCACAATGCTATGAGTGTTAAAAGATGTAGCAAACACTGACCAATTCTAACTGTTATAACCACATAAAAAAGTGCCATAAAATGGTGAATGAAATGGTCCTGATCTCTCTGACAGTTGTTATTTGACCTGTGGCATTCCTCAAGGCACAATCCCTGGTCCTCTTCGAATGACTTGCTGAAGTATCTCAAGCTCTTTTGTTTTCAACTAAGGATGTATGCACTTAACCTACAGATAACAGATTTTCATTCTACACATCGCAGATTCTTATTTTGAGTTTTTTTTTTACAAATTACAGATTTTCACTTTGCAAGTTATAGATTTTTATTTTGCAAATTGCAGATTTTAATTTTCATCTCATTTCACAAATTACAGTAAATTATTAACTATGCTAAGTTTCAATACGTCAATATCACTTTTTGTATAACAGGCCTTTCCAGGAAATTCAGGAAAAACTGACACAGTGAAAAACAGTCTAAAGGAATTTGCAAGTGCAAAGTTTATTCACTTTCTGTCAACAAAGTGTAATAAGTTCAAGGCTTTGAGAGTGGAGGCTTATGGAATACTTTTCACTAAAGGTAAAACTGCAATAAGCGTGTAAGTCTCCTGGCCTTTAATAACAACACCACAAACGAAATTCGAATGAAGATTTATTGTAGCCCAAACTGTACTGCAAAACTACGATATCAAAAATACGCTAGAACATGCGGAAAATAAAACTATAGAAACTTAGAAAGGCGCTAATGAAGATGAAACAGCACAGAAACGCTAACGAGGGCGCGAAAACTGACAGAAAGGAATAAACACCTAAATTAACGCCAAAAAAAGGCTAAACAAATGGACGAAAGGAAGTATAAACTAATTTGCGTACGCAAAGGAAAAACAAATTACGCAAGAACGAATAATAGAAAAAATGTTACACTTGGATCTTACAAAAGGTATTTATTTGTTCTCGTTTTTGTCCCTCTGATACAAAATGAAGTCACAGTAACTAATTATTAGGAGAAATTAGGGCAAGATTGGGCAATTTTTCAGAACTGAGACAAACACTCTCCGATACTTAATTGTTTTTTGGTTTTAATGAGAATGATGTAAGTGTACCCTATGTAATTTTAGAGCTGAGCATTAGGGAATTGAACAATCATCTCCTACAAAACTGAAGAGCATGACAAAGTTTGACTTGTTGTTTGTTAGATTGTCGGTTTGAGTTTTAATTGTTAATTTTGTTTGTTCTTTGTACTGATAAAAAATTAAGACAATTATGAAACTCCCTTTCAAAGGAATTAAGATGAAGTGGGAGGAGAGGTAGCTGAAGGGGGTAAAATATTCCTCTTTTTGGTCCTTGGTATAGTATAGTGTAGTGACCTTTTTAGTGTTCATTCTACGATACAGAGAAGGCTGAAGGAGAGCTGAGGATGTAGTTTCATGATTATGACTATGAGGATTTCTCTAAAGTAAAATTAAGGAAAGGCAAATTAAAGTAATGACGGTAGTCATACAAAAATATAAATTTGTGAATTTTTGTAAGGAATTATATTTCTACATATTTATTTCAGTTCCATCACAGCCTCCTACTGCCTTCAAGCTGACTGCAACGTCTTCTACCAGCATTGTAGCCTCATGGCAGTTACCGCCAGTCTATGCCAGACATTCAGCTATTACAGGGTTTAAACTGTTTTACACAAAGAAAGGTTCTGGTTTGTCAGTTCAGTAACAACCTTGACTATAAGTGGGGAATCGACATTTAGTAGAAATGTCACAGGGCTTGATAAGTACACAGAATATGAATTTCAAGTCTTGGCTTTTTCTTCTGATGGTGATGGACCAAAGAGTTCTGTTGAGGTGGAAAGGATAATGGAAGATGGTATGTGACAGATTAGGAAGAATGATTATCTCATTGCTGTGTTTATGGTTTGTTGTATATCTATTAAGTAAGTGCTATTGAATAGGTGACCAAAGGAATAAGTAGCTGTTGTTACCTTTGATCGAATTAATTTTTTTACTCTATCAAGCTTTCAAAACATACTACCAGTACCATACAAACAACTCATTCATGACATAAACATTACGAACGAACTGAACAGAACGACCTAACTTCACAAACAGATCGAGACTAATCAATCATAACTAACTTACGCCACTTGAGTCTTACAGCCAATAACATGATGGTGAAACTGACTAATCAGTTTATACAAAGCGGACTAAGAACATTTGACTGACAACAACTGTTCACTTGACTCTGATGATGACTTCTGCTCAGGTTGTTGAAATGTCAGTTACCACTACTGACAACAGTCCTTCTCAGGAGTACGCTCACCTTGACAATCAAACTACACTATTACATTTTACCCCTGGGTTCAAACCATTTACTGGTTAGAGGCTTCTGTGTTTGGTGGTAACATTTAACAGGACCAGTTATAGGCATTAAGTTTGCCATTTTTCCAATTGCAGCTCCATCAAAAGCCCCAAGCAACTTCAAAGTGACTGCAATTAATTCTACAATTATTGCAGCCTCCTGGCAGTTACCACCAGCAGACTCCAGAAATGGAATAATTATAGGATTCAAATTGTTTTACAGAAAGAGAGGCTCCTCTGGAAAAGCAACCACCCTGACCATTAACAATGGAACAGCATTAAGTAAAGATGTCACTGGGCTTGATATTTACACAGAATATGAATTTGAAGTGTTGGCCTTTACTTCAGTCGGTGATGGACCAAAGAGTTCTCCTTTACTGGTGGTGAGAACCATGAAAGATGGTAAGAATTTTAAAACGGTGTTCAAGTCTTTTTAATTGAGTCTGCATTGTGAACATAGCAACAGCAAAAAACTTATGAGCCGATTGTTGAATGAGAAAGCATATTCTAACAGAACTTTAATGTTTGATTGTATGATAAGTACATTTGCAGTAACGAAGGTGGCTTTCTTGTGGTTCATAACATCAAGTGTGTTATAGTATAGTTGCACATGTTTGGAAAAGACAAGTGCAAGGGATATTTATGGGCTACCACTGTGTCCAGGGAGGCCTTAGATGAAATATAGCTCCCATAGCGGTCAAACCTCTAAAAAGCAGCCATGAGCCTTCATTCTAAGCCAGAATATTTCTTAGCTGATTATAAGACTACTTGTAGGTCACGTGGAACAATGTATGGCCCTGAAGTCGTTGTGATACCAAGGCACCCTTGTTTGAAGACAAAAATTTCGTGACTGCTTATGAAAGCTTTAAGAAAGCTGCACAGTGCTGATAAACTGGTAATAGTGAACAATGGTTCTCATTCTCGGTTGAAAGCAACTTAATCAGTAGGGCTGAAAAAACTTTAAACCAAGTTTTACAGAGGAGCCTAGGACTACCAACAAATGTTTGCTACTAAACTTATGATGTTCATTTTATAAGGAAGACTGTTAACCAGACGAGTCAGCCAAATTGTGGCCATTCATTTTTTTAACTTATCATTTACCTAAATTTTAGAAGAGTTGCAGAGATATATGTTATTTGCTGGCTAAGGGTCGGTCCGTATGGTGAAAAACTGTGACCGAGGTCTTGAAAATGCTGCCGAGTCCAGTTTTTCACCATACAGAACGACCCTTAGCCGGTAAATAACATATTTATTTTTTAAACTTAACAAATTAAAACTCTTTCTGAAAGAACCCAAATGATTTAGGGCTGTAAATATGGCAAGATCTTCCATAAACTGAACAATTTTTGAGCGAGTAAATGGTAGTTAAAATAGAGTTGATGCAAATTAAAGAGAGATGCCTCACCGAAACATTTTCATTTGCGTAACGATAAAGGTGATTTAAAAGGCTTCCAAACAAACTTTGAAACATTATTTTTACAAGTATCTGTCACAATCTGACACCTGTCAATTAGAGAATGCGTAAGAAGAAAAAAAAGCGCAAGAACTTTTGCAAAACAACAGAACTAGTTTGGCAAGGACTGTCATGGCAATGTTTTCTTCAAAAACAGTCTATGATCTAACGGAAAGTATTACTCACTCTCATCAACGATTAATTCACGTACGAAGATTTACCTCTGTTCATCAAGTAAATGGCGAGGAAAGTAATTGTGAGTAAATTCAAATTTTTTATCTTGAAGTTTGAGAGTTTGCTTGTTTGTTTGCTGCAATGGCGTGTGTAAATGTGGTCTTTCCTCCACAAAAACTAAATTCGAATGGCGCACTCCAACGAGACACAAGGGGATTTAATGCAGGCTTTTTCTTAATAAATTCCTTCAGTTTCTGTCGTGCAATTTATGGTACAAATGTCTAAATTTAATGGACTTGCAAAGACTCACCGAGAGCGTATGTTGTAGAAATGAACTTACTACGAACAAACTGTTTGAGAAAATTCGGATATTAAATGAACGAAAGTTCCATCGATTAGTTCAACTGTAACCAAATACCTCACGTTTTAACTTTCAAGGTATTTTTTGCCAACGATTAAAATTAATTGCAGACAGTTTTTAGGCTGCTTGTCAACCAACGTAATAACGCTATTGCTTATACAAATTCATTCTGAAACCAATATTTTTCTGTCAACCAGAGTGATTTGACAGAGAGAAAGGAGAGGATTCATAAGTTATTTATCGGCTTGAGGTAGTGGCCGACGTGGTTGCTTAAAAATACTGCCCAGCCAGAAAAACAAGATATATTTATGAAAAATGGCAACGAAAGGTGGGATGCACTGGGCGACTCACGAAAGCGTTACCGTAGCCCGTGGGCAGAGATAGGAAAATACTGACTGGGTAATGAACCAATTAGATTGCAGGATTCGTCACTGTACCCTCTTAAAAAAAATGAAGAAAATCATTGGATGTGTATGTTGAGAGCTCTACCCCCTTAAACCTTTCTAGTATTCATTACTGGTTATTTTTCCCTGTTATTTGTAATGCTTTAAATAGTTTTTAATTTTTAGGTTGTGTTGAGTTTAATCTTGGGATGAAAGATGGAAGAATTCTAGACACTAGAATAAATGCTTCTTCTTCCAGCACGCCAGCCAAGAACGGTCGGCTGAACTATGTATCAGGATCATCATGGTGTGCCAGAACAGGTGACAGTAACCCATATCTACAGATTGATCTACAAACACTTCATATCATTTGCGCTGTGTCTACTCAAGGGAATTCTCTAGCAGATCAGTGGGTGAAGACCTTCACTCTACAATTATCCATAGATGGGACAACTTGGACAAACTATAAGGAATTAGCTGGACAGGCTGAGGTGTAAAATACATTCTGTATTGAAGCATTATTTCTGAAACAAATAAGATTTAACATGCATTGACTTTTTCATCTTTATCAAATCCCCATAGGCTTTCACTAGGCAGTGACCAGTTCTCATCCCTAAAAAATTATCAAATATAATTTGTGATACGAATTGTGATACAAACAGAAACACTGACATTGCAGGAAAAAACATAGCTTACAAGCCCTGCTTCTTAAGAGTCTCTGAGCTGCCCATAGTATCAAATTTTTTAATATTTATTTAATTAATAATAGTTAAAAGAATGGAAAACTTTGACTTTGGTGAAGTTTCTATCCCCATTGTTCCAATGAGTACTGGTTTCCCAAACTCCTTCCCAAACAAAGAGCATGTGAGGCAGTTCAAGTCCACAGCGGTTTTGCCCTATGTAAAAGGTGTATCAGGGCCTCTTTACTGTTGCCTACCACAACAAGGCATCGATGCAGTCTTTAAGTCCGACACAACACTTAGGTTGCATTTATAGTGTATTTCCAGACAGATTGCAGCATTCATTTGGTTATTTTGCATATTTTCTCATACTTTTCCATCACTCTTTATCTGTATTTCTGTAATAGTATCTTACATATTGTTTAAAAGTCTATTAAATGAATTGTATTGGAAACATACATGAAATATGCAAAGATATGAAAGTAATCTTTCAATTTTTACCTTGCAGCATGTGATTCACAGGCAATTGGTTTGGCCAGTGGTGGTAGAATTCCAGATGACAGTTTCTCTGCCAGTTCAATATTTAAAGCCATATATGCAGCTAAATATGGTCGTCTTAATGGAAAAAGGGCATGGGAACCTAAGACTACTACTGATCCTGATGATTACCTACAAATTGGCCTGCTCCATGAGTATGTTATCTGTGCTGTAGCTACTCAAGGAAATCCACCAACCTAATCACCAGATGCTCAAGAATGGACCACAGAGTACAAACTGAGATTTTCTTTCAGTGGTATCACCTTTTCCCCTTATGAAGAAATTAAAACTGACAGGGTTGGTAACCAGTCATTTCGCACAAAAGACTTTTCGCACAAGTCTTTTAGCACAAGTTTTAGACCGTTCGCACAATTCTTAGTGGTCATTTCGCACAATAATCATAAGTGAGAAACATCAATATAAAAGGTATACTGATTGATACTGATTAGACATTTCACCTTGACCGAGTAGCGAGTTAAAATTTACATGATTCGTCGGGTAACATGGCCGTGAACTTGAATTTTATGTATTTACACAGAAATTTTGTAAATAGGTCTTTTCTCCTTTTAAATAAAAAGTGAAACAGTTTGCAGGTTTTTACTTTGACTTCAGCGGAGGGAGGATTGATGACAGTTACTTTCGAAATCAACATGGCGTCCTTAGCGTTGGGTTGTCATGTTCGTTTGTCTGTAGTGGATGATGTACTGTCAAAACAAAAAGGTTTTTCGTTTAACAAAGGAAAAGCAAAAGAAGTAATCGTTCGAATGGGGAGTTCTTTACATTTTCATAGAGAGAAAGATTTGTTCCTTTCTTCAAGTAAGAATAGTGATCGTGTTCACAAGCGTTTCGATCTAGTTGAAGTTATCACGTAAATAAATGTCTACGTTCTCGCCGTTGAATCTTAATGAAAGTGACATGTGAAGGTGAGATATCTTATCAGTATCAATTAGTATACCTTTTATATTGATGTTTCACACTTATAACTGTTGTGCAAAATGACCACTAAGAATTGTGCGAACGTTCCAAAACTTGTGCTAAAAGACTTGTGCGAAAAGTCTTTTGTGCGAAATGTCCTGTATTCACAAGGTTGGTTTGTTATGCTCTCATATACAAGTATTCGTAACATACAAAAATTAGCACTTGTGGTACAAAACTACTCACAGCAACGACAGATTTGCTTATTAATGTCATAGAATACTTACAATATTCACCAATGCTAACATTGCCCATAATATACTTATGTCACTTACAAACCATATCAACATTACTTTCAAGAATTAATGGTGACATTTACTATAATCAATTACATGTACATTTAAGGGTCAATATGGAGTACACCCACCAAACACCTTGTAGTCTATGAGTTAAATATATGTTTTGATAGGAGTATGAGTGTACAAAGATGTAGCAAACACGGACCAATTCTAACTGTGCAATCACACTTTCTTAAAAAAATACCTTAAAATTTAGAGATCAAGAATGAAGTGGTCCAAATCTCTCTGACAGTCATTATCTAACCTAACCTATGGCATTTCCTAAGGCACAATCCCCTGGTGTTCTTGAAATGACTAGCTCAACTATATCAAGCTCTTTAGTTTTCAACTAAGGATATATGCACTTAACCTACAGATAGCAGATTTCCATTCTGCACGGTACAGATTCTCATTTGGTGTTCTTTTTGCCAATTTCATTTTCATTTTGCAAGGTACAGATTTTCATTTTACAAATTTTTAAATAATTTTATCTCATTTTGCAAATTACAGTAAACCATTAACTATGGCAAGTCTCAACACACCAATACCACTTTTTGTATAACAGGCCTTTCCAGGAATTTCAGGTAAAACTGACACAGTGAAAAACAGTCTAAAGGAATTTGCAAGTGCAAAGTTTATACGCTTTGTGCCAACAAAGTATAATGTGTTCAAGGTTCTGAGAGTGGAGGCTTATGGAATAGTTTTCACTTAAGGTAGTTATTTGTTCTCATTTTTGCCCCTCAGATTACAAACTGAAGTCATGATAGCTAATTGTCAGGTAAATTAAGGTGAGATTGGACAATTAACAGAACAGTTACCCCTGCGAAATGGCTTTTGGAATTCCTAGGAATTCCTAGGATTTTCCTAGGAATTCCTAGGAATAAAGGTGTGAATTTTCACGGTAAATTCGGACTGGGAATTCCTAGGAATTCCTAGGAATTCCCAACCATAACAACTCTGGTTCTAAAAACCTAGAAATTCCTAGAAATTCCCAGAAATTCCCAGAAATTCCCAGAAATTCCCAGAAATTCCCAGAAATTCCAAGTTTATAGCCAACAGGACTTGGAATTCCTAGGAATTCCTAGGAATTCCTAGGAATTCCAACTCAGAGAACCAATGACTTTCCCTGAAAAGCTGTAAATCTAAAAAATTTCTAGGAATTTCTGGGAATTTCTGGGAATTTTTGGGAATTTTTGGGAATGTTTAAGAATTACTGGGAATTTTAAGCAAAAATTTGAGGCTAATGATATAAAATAAATACTTTAAATTAAAAAAAACCCAGCTAAAATTCAAGTATTCAATGAAATTTACTTAGAAGCTTAATTAAGGCTTACATGTAAAATATTTTTGATTAAATAACATCAATGTGTGGTAATGTTAGGATGGAATTTGATTTATTTTTCTTTTCTTGAAAACTTCATACGGATTAATCCTCAATTACAGCTATTCATATAAAATAGTTCTAATCAATCATTAAATTTGGTTTGACACAAATTGTGAATAAAATCTGTTGATTCTTTTCCATAAATGATGATCTTCATTTGCTTAAAATCTTAAGTTATATTTGAAAACCAAGCACTCTTGGGAGTGAAGGGGCTAATTACAGACAAATAAAATTGATTTTTTGATTAAAATCTTGTTGTAACTGTAACAATAAATTAGAATGAAGTTATCCTAAACTGCAACCTTAGCTGCTGTTTGTACTGTTTGTATTTTTTTTCCTGGGCTCACAATGAGTTGGCCTTGAATGAGGTTGTCAACAAGAACCTTGGATATTTTGTATCTGGATTCCTTGACATCTGAATTTGAAAAAAAATAATATATTAAAATATGTATATTTAAAGCTCAGACCAGGCTTTTAAGATGGCTATGAGGAAAAGGGCATTCATTGGATTCTCAAATTGAGAAATCTCTGTTATATTGAGTGACTTTTATATTGGAGTTAGTACATCTCTCTCATGGATTTTACTAAAAAAGGGCTGAATACATTATTTTGTTTTTACCAAGGAGGGCTTCTTTATGTACTAAGGTTTGTTTAATAACAGTTCCTATTATGAATCTTGAATGTTCCCAAACGTGACTAGAGGAATCTTGAAACCTTACTGATAGGTTTATTTCATTGTAAAGTATAAGCTTAAGAAACTGCGGCATGCAAGTGACCGATTCGATTCTCAGAATTATTCTAGTTTCAGTTGCGCCGAGCGTTACGTAAGCTTAATTCAACCCGCTACATCTATTCTTTTATAAGATTTTGATCACGTAACGAATATCGCAATTTTTACTCACCACAAACTTTCAAAATCGTAGCTTTACAGATGGCCACTCGACCCTTGTTTGTACCAGTCAATATGTCAACTGTGGAGTTTACATGAAATAATTCATATTTGTACTGCGGTTGTAGATGAAAGTGAAATGTGATCATCGCAGTAAATTTCCAATTTAAGCAATTGGAAAGAAGAAGCCTGAAAAAAATCAGGGCTTCAACGGGATTCGAACCCGTGACCTCCGCGGAGGTCACGGGTTCGAATCCCGTTGAAGCCCTGATTTTTTTCAGGCTTCTTCTTTCCAATTGCTTAAATTGGAAATTTACTGCGATGATCACATTTCACTTTCAATATGTCAACTGTTGTCCCTTCTTTTAACTCCACGGCGCCAACGACTTTCTTTTCTTTTACAACACTCACGCTATTCTCGTTTCCCATTGAACCACAATAAAAGCTATCTTTAGAAATGTTATATTAAGCAAAACAGTTGAGAAAAGCGATCAACCGATCCAAAGTACATTCAAAGATGAGCGCCAAATGGAGTCTTCTTTGTTTCCGATCACGGGCATGATCACGTGGATCTTTTAGGACTTGTCATTGGCTAGCAAAGTGAATCCGCTGGCTTGCCGATTGCAGTGTTAAGAGAAGCGCCTAACTTTATTCTGACTTCTCCGACCGGTTCTCTGCTTCCAGAAGATGGATAGCTTGGTGATACAAATAAAGATGTGAGCTCACTCTATGTAGAAATAATCGAAAAGAATCGATCGTATTACAAATGCACGATTTGTGGCCGAAAGTTGTCGAGGAAACAAGGACTCGAAACTCACTTGAGTTGTGTTAATGGCCAAGGTGAGAAATAACACAAGCCAATCACAGTTTTGAATGCGACTACAAATCGTCTTTTACCCTCATACTTATAAAAGAAGGAAACCACATTCGGAAGTATAAGAGATACATAGATGATCCCAGTGTACCAGTACCTAAATCTACAAAGCTTGACCGTAGCAAGCGTTCAGCAACACGTTCCAACACCGCCATCTCGATTCCTCAGTCAGTCGTTTCCAATGAACTTAAAGCAGTATTGACAACAGAGTAGAGTGCGTCTTACAAAGGAGAAACATTTGTACAAGAGACAGGAGTAGCTATATGCGATTACAGAGGTGCGTTGGAACTCTAGTCCACAAATAGTTATGCACTGCCTGAAGTATAAAACAATCTTGTTGATAGCTGACAGACAGAGAAGAACAACAAGTAAACTTAAGAGCTGTTATTATTGAAGTGTGACTATCACTTTTCATTTTTATATAAAGAAGGACTTGCAATTTGCACCAAAAATAAAAAGATGTAATATTTTTTTGGGAGATCCAGTGATTGGGACATTTAAGAAATTAAGTTATGAAAGGAAACTTGGTTGGTACTTCTCACTACTAACAAGTCTTGTTGACAAATATTTTCAGATCAGAGTTTCAAATAAAGTAAATTGAAGACATCATATAAAAGGTGTTTTTCCTCTAAGGGAACATTGACTACCTCTGTCTTGTCTGCATGCCAAATGTTTGCAAAGTGTGTGGATGATCCACAAGTATTGGAACATATACAAAACATTTTTGTAAGAGTTCCAATACTTGTGGATCATCCACACACTTTGCAAACATTTGGCATGCAGACAAGACAGAGGTAGTCAATGTTCCCCTTTTCTTACAAAAATGTTTTGTAAGAATAAAAACAGCAAAACAAATTACAGCAATTAGTCATGAAAATAGAGCAAAAAAACTGAGAAAAAAAAGCAGCAACAACAATCATGAAAAAAGAAAGATTAATTAGGTGTTGAATTTGTTTGTCTAAGGCATGAAATTTCTACTAAAAGTATTGTCAACAAAAAGTCTGACAGCGTTTGAGGCAACTGAGCTTGACTGTTCCAAGGTTTTCTAACAAAGGCAACCAGTAATGTAGGTTAGGGAAGTAAGATAACAATGTAATTATTGTTAATTATTGTGGAAGTTGGCAATTTCCATTTAACATAACTGACAGCTGGTTCATGAGAAAATCCATATTAATGTCAAGATTTACTAAAACTTAGTTTGAGTAATAAATTTCATGATCTTTAAGTTATAAACATGTACATGTATGTATATCTCTTGGTAAGTTTTGTATAGCCTACCTTTTATTGAGCCAAAGTTTTAAGCCTCTGAAATTACTCTTTTTCTTAAAACCTTCACATTCAAGGTATTGATAATTTCTTAGAATTTATGTGGACCTCAGGGTATTAAAATTGCCTCAAATTCAATTCCCAGAAATTCCCAAGAGTTCCACACTTCTTAAATTATAGGTAGTTTGTAAAGCTGAGAATTCCTAGGAATTCCTAGGGATTCCAAGTCCTCACAAAACTGGAGTCTTCCTTTGCCAGAAATTCCCAGTAATTCCAAGCTTTTTAAATCAGAGTTAATTTGCATAGTTGGGAATTTTTGAGAATTCCTAGGAATTCCTAGGAATTCCCAGAAATTCCCAGAAAACTGGGAATTCGGTTTGCAAGGGTCATTTGCATAATTGGGAATTTTTGAGAATTCCTAGGAATTCCTAGGAATTCCCAGAAAACTGGGAATTCAGTTCGCAAGGGTATGATTGTAGTTGTACAAAAATATAAATGCCTCCCATAGCAGGGTTTTGGAAAAGAAAGATACAGTTTAATTCTGTTGCATTATTGTACAATAAATTGCTACATATGATGGACAATGAAGTTCTGCATTGCTAAATGAAGTGTTATTCAGATACATGTGTATCGTTGATAAATTTCACATTACTTATCTGCTAAGCATGGAAGCATACATTGTGCATCTCATTGTGTCTATTTCAGTTCCATCACAGCCTTCTACTGTCTTCAATCTGACTGCAACGTCTTCTACCAGCATTGCAGCTTCCTGGCAGCTACCACCAGTCTATGCCAGACATGCAACTATTAAAGGGTTTTAATTGTTTTACACAAAGAAAGTTTCGGGTTTGTCAATAACAACCTTGACTATAAGTGGGGAATCGACATTGAGTAGAAATGTTGTAGGGCTTGATAAGTACACAGAATATGAATTTCAAGTCCTGGCTTTTACTTCTGATGGTGATGGACCAAATAGTTCTGTTGAGGTGGAAAGGACAATGGAAGATGGTATGTGACAGATTGGGAAGAATGATAATCTCATTGCTGTGTTTATGGTTTGTTGTATGTTGTCAAGCGTGTGCAGTTGAGTAGGTGACCAAAGGAATAAATAACCATGTTGTTACCTTGGATTAAATCGATAATTTACTCTATCAAAACTTTCAAAACATAATAGCAATAAATTTGAGTTGACAGGTGAAGATTTTACAACAAGTGAGCTTAAGAAAAAATATCCATGCAGTTACTTTTGATTGATTCAATTATTTACTATATAAAAACTTTCAAAACATAGAAGCAATGAATTTGAATGGAAAAGTAGAGATTTTACATTAAGAATTTAGATTTTTTTTACAAATAAGCATACTGATCAAAACACTGTCCAATTGCAGTTCCTTCACAATCTCCATCTAACTTTATTGTTAGTGCAACCTCTTCTACCAGTGTTGGAGCATCCTGGCAAATACCAGCTGAAAATTCTACAAATGGAATAATCAATGGCTTTAAATTGTTTTACAAAAAGAGAAGTTCTTCAGGGCCAGGAACTGTCCTTCTTATTAAAAGTGCAGCAGTTTTAAACAAAGTTGTTGATGGGCTTGATAAGTACACAGAATATGAATTTGAAGTGTTGGCCTTCACTTCTGCTGGTGATGGAAAAAACAGCTCTGTGGTTGTTAATGGAACATAAGAGGATGGTAAGAGTTGTCATTTGTGATTTAATCAAAGGCTAGATATGTCCTCTCTTCTGAAGGGTTATTAAGAGAATATTGAAAATAGATATGTAACCAGAGTTTTGTGAGGGGAAAGACTATGACTTAATTATAGTATACAGGAAACTATTTCAACATAACTAACCAAATGATTGCATCTTGATTAGCAATTATAGCATTTCAATTTGCTCATAAAAATTATCCATGCGGGAAGATGTTGGTGATTCTGATTGTTTTTTTTATTAGCAGCCTTCCATATGTATTTAGACCCCAAGGGTGCACCTATTTTGTGTAAGAGGTTGATACTAATTTATGGATGACGATCCATGACCATCTTTTTTTGGAACCTCATCCATTTCTAAATCCATTTTTTTTTCTACCCAAGGAGAGATTTTAACAATAGAGGTGAAATGTCATCAGATACCCTTTCTTTCAAAAATGTTGTCTCAAAACAGATTATATGGCAATTAAATTAGCTTATTTTGAATAACATGTTTTGAAAATGTACCAGAATTTAACTGGGTACATCATGTACAAAATGCTAATTTTTCTCAACATATTTGAATAATTAAGCACCCTGAAAAGATTTCTGCTTAATGATGAAGGAAAGGTAATGATGAAATGATATCTTCATGATGTAATAAATATGATTTAGAAATTATTATGATTATTCTCCTAACATAGATGTATCTTCCTTATTACAGCTCCTTCAAAGCCTCCTAGTGGCTTTAATCTGACTGCATCCTCTTCTACTAGTATTACAGCATCCTGGCAGTTACCGCCAGCAAATTCCAGAAATGGAATAATCAAAGGATTTAAATTGTTCTATCAAGAGAAAGGCTCTGCAGGACCAGGATTGATGCAGCATATAACAGATGAGTCAAAGCGTATTGAAGTTGAACTCTTCATTGACAAGATGTCAACGTATGTCCCAATCATTTGTTCCCTTCTTTTTCATTTTAGACACTTGAAGTAAGAAAAAAAACTTAGATATTAGTTCTCTGTCTTGATCCAGTCTTCTTTCTTTTAACCCTTGACCCTTATAAAATCATGAACTGTCACAAAACCCCGTCGTTCTTAATGGCTGTTCTTCTGTTATTTTTTATTCAAGTGAAGAAAATGATGGAAAATCTCTTCAAACGTTAGTTTTTGTAAGATAATTTTTTGATACTCCAATTGATGCTTCCAAGGAATTTTCATTATTCTGAGTGTCATGCGATTTCTGGCAATGAAGTTTTGGTGTTGTTCAGATTGTTACCATGATAGTTTTCAATCTGATTCCAATGATTCCAAAAAGTAGTTTGGGTCTTGCAAAATCATATAAAAATGGAACTATTAATATTTGTATCCGAAGTATTGTTCCCCATGTTATGATCAGTATTAGGTGGAAGCTATACATACCTGTTAAGCCAAGTAGTTCTTATCATATGGTTATGTTATGTAGTCTATTTTTTAACATTCAAACAAAATTTTTAGGAAAATGCCACTGCAATTTACTCCTGGTTTGAAGTAGACTGAACTGTTTTTAATTTTCTCTCATGTTATTTATATTCGTATTAAGAGAGATTTCTTAAAAGATAAAACGGTAAAAACGAACGATAAAATCCGACGTTTCGGAGTAGTCGTGACTCCATTATCAAGGTAAAAGTTTAAAACATGCAAATAACAGAATTTAAGCGATGTGGCGCGAAAAATTAACATAATAGGTGCGAAGATTATACAAATACTTTCGCACGAATAGAGTCCGATTGCACGTTCAGGTTTGGCTTTAAAGTTCTTATATGAAGCATTTCGTACAATAAGCAGTCAAATTTGTTCCTGCACTTCTTAAGAACTTCGAAGCATTTCAGTAGGTCCTGAGGGATCGTCCCGTGTACGTTCTTGCAATGTTTGGCAATGGCTGAGGACTGTTGTTTATGTCCTTTTACACGATTGTGTAAATGTCCGCGTGTGTATCCTATATAACCTGCATCGCACAGGTCACATTGGTATTTATAAACAACACACTGTTCATTTACGATCGATGGCTTTGCTTCTTTCACATTCAGTTCTTGATCAATTTTTCGGCTGACAAATACGGGCTGGATGTTGGTGTTCACTTTTAGGCTCAGATCCTTGAGTTGTCCTTTCACAAAATTTGCTGAGGTTTGGTCTTTAAATGGTAGAGCCACTCGAATTGTGTCGTCCGTCTCTTTAGTTGGTAATAATGGTCGCTGCTGGTCACAAACCTTTGAGTCAACGAAATTTTTGGTGGCAGAGTCGACGAGGTGTTTGGGGTACTTTAAACGCGAGAATACTGTCTTCAATCGGTCACATTCGTCTGAGAAGTGTGACCAAGAAGAAGATAAACGATGTGCTCGACCCAGCATAGTTCGGAGTAAACCCTGTTTGTACCGATTGTCAACGTGACTTTGGTAATGTAAGAGGAGACTTGAATTCGTGGGTTTTACGTACACCTTTGTCTCTATTTGAGGCGATCGGTTCAGTAACTGGATGCCCAACCTTTTTTCGAGTGGTTCTACCATTTAAAGACCAAACTTCAGCAAATTTTGTGAAAGGACAACTCAAGGATCTGAGCCTAAAAGTGAACACCAACATCCAGCCTGTATTTGTCAGCCGAAAAATTGATCAAGAACTGAATGTGAAAGAAGCAAAGCCATCGATCGTAAATGAACAGTGTGTTGTTTATAAATACCAATGTGACCTGTGCGATGCAGGTTATATAGGATACACACGCGGACATTTACACAATCGTGTAAAAGGACATAAACAACAGTCCTCAGCCATTGCCAAACATTGCAAGAACGTACACGGGACGATCCCTCAGGACCTACTGAAATGCTTCGAAGTTCTTAAGAAGTGCAGGAACAAATTTGACTGCTTATTGTACGAAATGCTTCGTATAGGAACTTTAAAGCCAAACCTGAACGTGCAATCGGACTCTATTCGTGCGAAAGTATTTGTATAATCTTCGCACCTGTTATGTTAATTTTTCGCGCCACATCGCTTAAATTCTGTTATTTGCATGTTTTAAACTTTTACCTTGATAATGGAGTCATGACTACTCCGAAACGTCGGATTTTATCGTTCGCTTTTACCGTTATTTATATTGGTATCTTAAAACAGTTTATGCACAATTTGTATACTGCATAGGCCAAGATGGCTTTCGTTTCCCTTGCTAGATTACAAAGCACTTCTTTGACTTCCTTCAACAAAATACAAATGCTGGTGAATCATTGCAGGGTCAACAAAAATTTGATGTCGATACAACAAACATTCCAAACATATACTGACAGTATGTCAGGTGTTCATGGTTTGAAGAGTTTGACTATAAAACACCTGTTCCTGCTTATACATAAACATTTAATGTTAGAACTGTGACTATTGAACATGGACCAAATAGGACAATTACTGTAACTACAAAGGGATACGGTAAACTTCACTTTCATATCTTGAAATGACTTCTTTTCTTAAAAACAAGAAAAAAAACCATGTTACTTTTACCACACTAAAATAAATTTTTATACATTGTGTTAATTCAAAGAACAAACAGTAGCTGGTCACCCAAAGTAACTTAATGGCTAAACTAGTTGGTTACTCCTTTTCATTAATTGGAATAAACACAAAAGTAGGGGAAAAAGTGGCAATTGGATAAAGTATTTATGCCTCTATCTTAACTGAATATAGTACCAATAGTGCAAAAAATCTAAAGATGATTCGCCAACACTAATTTACATAAATGAAAGAATAAAACAAATCAGGAAGTAAGATGAGGATTGTTGAAAATGAGCAACTTAGGATAAGTGATTGCCATTTGCTGTGAGCAATTAACAAAAATTATTGTTCTTTGTTAATTGAAGACTTAAATAATCCTTATTGTTCAGCTATCACTTGTGGAAAGGAAATATCTTAGATTTTAGACTTGTCCTGGTACATTTTTGGGTGACAGAGGTTAAACTGTGAGTTAAGTTTATCGTAAATTCTTTGTATTTTTCTCCAGATCGTGGTGAAAATATTTCCCCTTTGTGAATAGAACACTTCAACGTTTTTTTCTAAAAATAAGTAGTGCTGTCCTCTGATAAGTTAGAGGTTTTTTACTCTATTTCTTAGCACCAAGTGGTGGCCCAGAACCTCTTTCACTCTCCCCAGTGGACAAGACGACTTTTAACATTTCATGGGAACCTCTACCAAGAGAAAAGAGTCACGGAAAAGTTATTTTGTATGAAGTCAAGGCCGTCTTCTTGAGGAAAGGAAATTTGCGCAAACGATCTGTCATTAACAGCCCCTCTGTCAATACGTCGGTGACATATGTTGTCCTGTCTGACTTGGAACTTTGTGTTAAATATAATGTCTCTGTTCGAGCTTACACAGCAGAAGGGCCTGGACCTTATGGCGAACCTTTGGAACTGGAAACATCAAGTGAGTTTGATGAGGTTATTATGAAAATTGTATTGGTTTGTGACATGATTGGTGAAAAAAAATACTAAAAAAATTATTTTGTTTATTTTATGATTATTGACAATTTTTAAAAAAGCAAAACTTGTAACATCCATCATATGATTAGATTCTTTCCTCAAGTTATTCTGACTCAATAACTTTTTCAATATACAAGGCCTTCCTTTTACTTTTTTGTTCTCTAACATAACACTACAGGACCTGACGCACCAGGGGAGTTTAAAGTAACAGACTCAGGAACAAACCAGATTACCCTGGCGTGGAAACAATATGATAAAAAGGAAACAATTGTCTATGCTGTAAGTTGGATTAAAATTACCGTATTTGCTCCCTTTGGAAGAAATTATTTCGCATGTAATTATAAGTAGTATGTATACCGTACATAGTTAGACATGTCTTGAAATAATAATAATAATAATAATAATAATAATAATAATAATAATCGAAATATTTATCCAGGATAACCCTTCAACACAAAAGTACTGTTATCAACGGGGTTCTGCTGATTAAGAATTTAAAACTAAGAAATATGAAATTATTAAAATATCTATAAGATAGTGCCTATAGTACTATCTATAGGCAAACTTAATGTTTGTGTGAGATGTTTTATGTATATTCATATTTTTAGTGCTGATACTAATAAATGTGTAATGACGATGCCAAAGGGAATTCCTTAATATGTTTCATAAGCAGGATTTTGTTTCAATATGAAATCTACTTTTCAAAAGAAAAAAACAACTCTTATCTTTGCTAGATTTTCAAGAAACTTTAACCCTTGTGAATGGCTTGATTCCAAGTCAAACCAATTGTATCTTAGTCACAACGTCATATATTTACAAAAAGGAAGTCCTTTTTATATATTTTGACTCAATTTAAAAAACAAAAGTAACCAGGCAAGTAACCCAAAATGAGAACAGAGTCATCATTTCAGCTGGAAACTATTGACTTTACTCAAATCCCATCCCAAGACCATTCTTGAAATCGCATAATTTATATCAAAACAAAAAGTCAAAATCACAATTTTATCGGAATATTAACTGTTCCTCGAAATTCAAAATTGCTATATAAAAAAACTTTGTATAATTTAATTTGTCCAAGCTTACTTCCTATCAGAGATAGGAAGATATGCGAATCATCTTTAGTTAACGTAGATTCTATAATTCGGCTTGAATTACAGAAACAATAAATTTGAAGTAATTTGATATCGGAGCCTTTTGTACTTAATCGTGTAGGTGAAGTACACTGTAACAAAGTCCTACAATAAAACGTTCAGAGATGAGCAGACTATAGAAGCAATAAAGGCAACAACACAGAAAGTAGAAGGGTTGATTCCAGGCACCACATATAAATTTAGAGTTCATGGCACCTCTGTTTGTGGCGAGAGCGCTTCCGAAGTCGTCTCAAAGATGACAGATATGATGGGTAAGTTTCCAAATTCTTTGAGGCCAACCAATCATTGTAATAGGTTATCTATGAAACTATCTAAGAAAACATTCGCTCTGATGAAGGGCCAACGCTCGAAACGTCAGCTTTGAAACTCTTAACGGCGGCCAATTTACGTTATCATCTCAGTTGACAATACAAAATTACCTTGATATACTCTCACACCGACGTAGCCCAAAGATTCTTCAGAAACTTACCGCCTTGGATCATTTACCCATGACACTCTTACATTTCCATTTTAATCAAAACTGATGATATCAAAATTTTTCCAATTTTTTGTTTTAGATAGATCTGCCCACGCTTGCTTGAAGGGAGTTTAACGCTATCATGTGGTTCTTAGTGTAGGATAGCGGTTTATCCGTTGGATAGCTTTATCTACCCTTTGAACAAATGGACCTTGTTTTCGATGTTCGCGTGCTTTCGAAGTGAATTGGTGAGAGTGATTTTTTCTTTTTCTGCTGGTGAAAAAAAATAATATTAAAACTGGCGGTTGATAATCAATAGTGCTCAATTTCTTTAAAGAAATAGCTTTAACGAGAACATTTAGTTACGTGTACATTGATCTTCCGAAAAGTCTGAGGTCTGGGGGTGTGCTTTTTATTGTAAATATTTAAGTAGTATTGATAAGCTCTTTGCCAGGTATTATAAGTTAGGTTCCTGCTTAAAGCGGCATAGTATCTTGGATATTCGTCATGATAGAGATATGAAATTATGGCGAGGGATCTCTTCCACGAACACTGCCTTGAGGGATCTTTTACCTCCCCAGAGGACACGGCAGTTGAGAAGTAGGTCGCATAATTATATTTTACCTAAGGTCCAGACAAGTCGTTTTAAATCTGTGTTTATAAATAACGCAATTGCAATTAATCATTATTTCTTCATGTAAATTGTTGCACGTCTGTTTGCGCAATGAATTCTTAATAAAGACCTTTTTTATTATTATAACCCTTTACTGTACAAGAGTGTTGTTGTGGTTCAGAAGCTCTTTTTTTTCCTTACCAGCTCCTGAATCCCCACATCCACATAATATAACCGATGTTGAGGTTTCTCAGACAGCTGTGAATATTTATCTGTGGCATGTTAAACAAAAATATGGTCGAGTAATGCAATTATTAATAACAATGTGATTTTCTAAAGAACCAGAGGTGGAATAGATCCTGCATTAAGATATAAGGTAAGATTACCTGCCGCTTCTCGATAAATGAGGTCACGCTCCCTCCACGAAGGCTGGATTCGTGCGTGCGACAGAAATTAAACTTAAGAGGCGTTAGTTATTTAATAATTTTTCAAAAAGGTTCATTAAAAGTGTCCTTTAGGAAATCAAATTTCCTCCCAATAGTTGTGTAACTGGGTTTATTGACCTTTTTCTGAGTCGATTTTTAAGAGTAGCTTGCTAGACAGTACCTTTCTCCTCCTAGTGTATGTAAACACATACACCAGGAGGTTATGTAATCGAACCACACAATAACTTGGCAGTTCCTTTGCTCTCGATTCAGTGGCCTCTTTGATTTTAAAGCACGTGCTCTTTTTGTTTTTGTAAAAAACGGTCCGTAAAAATTTCAAAAGAAAAAAAAGGAACTCGGCCAATATCCAATATTCAGCTTTGTTAATAACCCATATATTGACACATTGTAGCAAAAGAGTTATCTTTTTATTGAACCAAAAATGTTCGTGTGGTTAAAACGAGCGCGCGATAACTAGTCGTTGTATTCTTCAAGTCACGGCAAACTCCCATGGGCAAATAGTAGGCACTAAATTGACCAATCAGAGCGCGCGCTTTACGTTGGTCATGTTTCAAAATGTACTTGGAAATTCTAAAAAACCCAGTGATTAAATTATTACTGCTACGTCCATAGCATCATCAAGGGGTGAAATCCAAACTGATGAAAAAACCGACACGCAAGCTTCCGTAACAACTATAAATACTTTAAAGAACTAAATGTATCATAATTTAGAAATTAACATAAACTTATTTAAAAATAAGATTTACATGCATTGACGATATTCCTACAAACTATACAAAGACGAGCTTGGTTTTGTGGCGAATGTGTAATTTTTTTGATTTCTCATAAATGGGTCTGATATTTCCACACCCGTTAATTTACACGTATTCGTTTGGTTTTTCCACGTCTCATCTCGACGCAGTTATTTTCGCACTTTATGCAAATTACGCAGCCCTCAACATCTCATGTTTCACGCCCATTTTGGCAGTGTGTCATATTTTGCGTCATTCCTACGACTGTTTTGTCTCTTGTGCATTCCTTCAGCATTTGATAGGGTTTTTTGTCTCGTGGTATCTTCACAATTATTTTTCCCGTCTTATATGTTAATGCTTTTTTGTCGTTTTTCTGTTCCTTAGGAATTTACTTCTTCTTCACGTGCGAATTAAAGAGTAGTTAAATTGAATGCTGACTAAACGTGTTTGAGTGAAGAGGGCCCTTGACCCTTCACTTGAATAGTAAGAAAACAAAGAAATCTTGCGTGACCGCATACCGTGACACACAATCGACAATTATTACTGGGATACCTGTGGTAGCCCAATCATAAAATGCCTTTGTTTTTTACTGGGATACCTGTGGTAGCCCAGTCATAAAATGCCTTTGTTTTTTTGTCGTCTTTTTTTTTTTTTTTTTTTTTTCCTCCGCCACAAAATGGAAAAATTGCGCAATAGTACCCAGAGGTCATTGGGCCCTCAACACCATGACAACTAACTGTGATCCAATGAGGTGTTCACATACTGATCACGCGTGTTATCCCTCGACACCATGACAACTAACTGTGATCCAATGAGGTGTTCACATGCTGATCACGCGTGTTATCCTGATGATGATTGAGGTTGTCATGCACAGACAGGGCCGGGTCACATGACGAACACGAGATTTTGCTCATGAAACTCTTTGGTCAGTTGTATTGCATTTCAACGTATTTGGATTGCGATCTCCTGGAGCATTGTAGCGCAAACGCGCAAAATACTTACAGACGCATATACAAGTGGTATTAATCGCGGCTAATCCACACTGAAAGATGTTATTGAGCGGTAATTTTGGAACGGATTGAGTCGCGAACGCTTGAAAGCCATGAAAGCCTTGAATGCCTTGAATGTCTTGTATGCTAAGTATGCCAATGTCTTAGTTGAAAAACGTTCACTTGTTGTAAAAAGCAAAATCTGAAATCTGAAACCAAACTGCATATACTCTATGCAATCTATTGAACAACGCTACTACCGTGAGACTGAAGAACATAACTATAATGGATGCAAACTGCTTGTGAAGAAAGACGACATGTTGGATTCACTTGATGGCAAGGAACGTAGCTACGATAACAGTACGAATGATATTAATTTCACGATCAGAAAGGTGAATCTTATGTTTGTTTTCATTGTAGTTGTATGGATATTCTTTTTTAATAAATACGTGATCCAAAACCCTGTGTTTTTTTGTGTATAATGTTGTTATGTTAAATATTGTTTACGCAATTGTCTTGTCACAAGCGGCCCAAGCTCACGTCTCGAGAAAAAGCCAACGATTAATTCAACACGCGTTGTGTGACTCGGTGTTAAGTTACGAGAGGAACTGCACGTTTTAAGGAATAGTACAGGGAACGAAGTATGGTCGATTTACAACGATACATATTTCGAAATATGAACATTTTTCTCGTAAAATCAATAAAACTTACTCATACCCTGTGTATCCGTTGTATTTTCTGGCGATTTCTACCGTTTTAAGCTTGCTTTACCATCGCTGTTGTTCACATCATCTACTTTTATTACGTTGATAAAATCTGTACAGACATCACACCAACCAACTCGCGCGCAAAGTAAGAAGACTATATTGAAGGCTTGAAATAATATTGCGATCGATTTTCATCATGAAATGGGCCAGGAATATTCCACAATAGTGCAAATAATCGTGAAGGCGGATTGCAGAAAAGCGATTGCGTGACGCTCGATAAGCTGTAAGATGACATGTTATTATATACCAGACGTAAAAACTCTTCAGATTCTTAGTCTGCATTTTGTACCCACTCTGCAGTCTGCAGTCTGCAGTCTATATTTTGTATCCGGTCTGCAGTCTGCTGTCTGCATTTTTTACTAACAGGTATCCGTGGCGCCAATACAGTTAAATTTTGGTTACATTTATTCGCAAAACACACATAATCTACCACAAAATACTGTGAGATAGGTAATTCGACATTTTCGTTCTTTCCCACAATAATATTCTTCTCTCCTTTTGTAAGAATGTAGACATCACCCACAATGTTTCAAGTAATCCACCCACCCTACAAAAAAGGAACTCTTGCACGCATAGCATGCCTATGTTTTGAAATAGGTGTATGCCCTTGGCCAGACTTGAGTGCACTATTTCAGTATACTAGTCCGACACCCGTAGTATCACTACACTTGATTCCAAGGATCCAGTACCATCTAGGTATCCCAGTTACCCTGCTCACAGGGTCTAGTTTTGTCGTCTTTTTTTTTTTTTTTTCCTCCGCCACAAAATGGAAAAATTGCGCAATAGCACCCAGAGGTCATTGGGCCCTCAACACCATTACAACTAACTGTGATCCAATGAGGTGTTCACATGCTGATCACGCGTGCTATCTTGATGATGATTGACGTTGTCTTGCACGGACAGGGCCGGGTCACATGACGAACACGAGATTTTTGCCCATAAAACTCTTTTGTCAGTCGTTTTGTATTTTAATGTGTTTGGATTACGATCATCTAGAGCATTATGGCGCAAACGCTCAAAATACTTATAGACGCATACACAAGTCGTATCGTTCGCGGCCAATCCACACAAAAAGATGTTATTGAGCGGTAATTTTGGAACGGACTGAATCGTGAACGCTTGAAATCCATGAAAGTATTGAATGCCTTGTATGTCTTGTATGCTAAGTATGCCAATGTCTCAGTTGAAAACGTTAACTCGTTGTAAAAAGCAAAATCTGAAATCTGAAACCAAACTGCATATACTCTATGCAATCTATTGGACAACACTACTACCGTGAGACTGAAGAACAAAATTCAAATGGATGCAAACTGCTTGCGAAGAAAGACGCCATGTTGGATTCACTTGATGCCGGGGAACGTAGCTACGATAACAGTGCGAATGGTATTAATTTCACGATCAGAAAGATGAATCTTATGTTTTTTTCCATTGTAGTAGTATGGATATTCTTTTTTAACAAATACATGATCTAAAATCCCGTGTTTTTTGTGTATAATGTTATTATGTTAAGCATTGTTTACTCAATTCTCTTGTCACAGGCAACCCAAGGTCACGTCTCGAGAAAGAGCCAACGATTAATTCACGAACGCGTTACGCGTTGTGCGACTCAGAGTAAGTTATGCTAGGAACCGTTGAAAATTCGAACACGTTATAAGGAATAGTATAGGGAACGAAATATGGTCGATTTACAACGATAAATATTTCGAAATATGATGATTTTTCTCGTAAAATCAATAAAACTTACTTATACCCTGTGTATCCGTTGTAGTTTCTGGCGATTGTTGCCGTTTTAAGCTTGCTTTACCATTACTATTATTCACGTCATCTACTTTTATTACATTGGTAAAATCTGTACAGACATCACACCAACCAACTATGTTGAAGGCTTGAAATTATATTACGATCGATTTTCATCAAGAAATGGGCCAGGAATTTTCCACAATAGTGCAAATAATCGTGAAGACTGATCGCGGAAAAGCGATTGCGTGACGCTCGGTAAGCTGTAAGATGACATGTTATTATATACCAGACGTAAAACTCTTCAGATTCTCAGTCTGCATTTTGTACCCACTCTGCAGTCTATATTTTGTATCCGGTCTGCAGTCTGCTGTCTACATTTTGTACTAACAGGTATCCGTGGCACCAATACAGTTTATTTTTGGTTACATTTATTCGCACAACACACATAATCTACCACAAAATACCTGTGTGTGAGGTAATTCGACATTTTCATTCTTTCCCGCGTTAATAATCTTCTTTCCTTTTGTAAGAATGTAGACCACTTACAATGTTTCAAGTAATCCACCAGCCCTACAAAAAATAACTCTTGCATGCATAGCATGCCTATGTTTTGAGACAGGTGTATGCCCTTGGCCAGACTTGAGCTCACTATTTCAGTATACTAGTCCGACACGCGTAGTATCACTACACTTGATTCCACGGATCCAGTACCATCCAGGTATCCCAGTTACCCTGCTCACAGGGTCTACTTTTCGCACTTTACGAAGGTTTGAATAAAGGCTTAAAAAAAATTCAACTTCTTGAAAAAAAGCGGATAGTTCCAAAGGCAATCTATTGTTTGCGCTATTGTTTTCTTCTAACAAAAGACTGTATGCATAATGAAGTATGGGGCTGTGCGGAAATTTTGCCTAAAGACATCTTGCGTGACCGCATACCGTGACACACAATTGAAACATGGCGCAGTTTAATCTCGAGCTTTGTTCCTGTGTAGTTGTTCTCGTTGTATTTCTTCCTCTGGCTTCAGGTGAGCACCATATCATATCAAATCTACTCGAAAGGTTTGTTTTTATTTGAATACTACATTTAGCAGAAATAGTGGGATATGTTTTTCAGTTTTGAGAGCTGGAGCTTAAGACTTCCGCGTACCATCGTAACTTAATCGCTAATGCTGTCAGCATTAAAACCAGATTAGAGTATTGTTTATTAATCTTGGGACAGATACCAAGCTCTCTTTAAAAACAATCCTTTCCAAAGCATGTTTGGGAATGTGACCAAATAATTGAATAAATTTGGGTTTATTCGCTACATTTACTAAATGCTAAAGTACGTTCAAGCGACTTGTGAACATTCAGTTCAAACAGTCCCAGGGGGTAAAACGACGCCAAGAACCTTTCTGTCGAAAAATTCATTCTCGTCCATGAAAACCTTGGGTTTTGAAGCTAATAGAACAACCTGGTAGATAATCATGCTGAGGGTAAGTTTTAAAGTAATACTAATACAAGTCATTTAACTGAGATTCTGTCGTCGAACATATTTATTGCGACCGTCGTCAACTAAACTTCTACGCATGCCTCAGGCATTGACTGATTCCATGTCTGCCTCAGAAACGTGTCTTTTCCAATCTTGCGAAAATATTAATAATACATTATGCTTACATTACAGCTTAAGGAGAGCAAACAGATAATTGAAATTGTCTGCCTTTTCCAGTATTTCCCCATGAAACAATCATTATTCATTTCCGTTTCTCAAGCGAGGAAGGTGCACGATTCACACGCGCGCATGCCCATGCAGGCGAAGGAGGCCGTTCCCTTTTGCCCCCGCGAGTCACACTCATGGCTTCCTCTCGCCCAGTTTTCCTTGTTGTTAATGATATGCGACCGTGGCGATAAAATATCGAGCGTCGGACAGAAAGCGAATAGGTACCACTGCATTGACTGACTGGCTTCGCAAAATACCTATTTACAGTTACCGCACTTCTTCGAATAAGCGCCCACTCTTTGAGAAGTGTCCTCTCTCGAATAAGCGACCCCCTATCTCACTTTCTTCAATTACTAGTAGGTATACGAGGAAATCCTGTTTCTATTGCCACTTTATCTATAACATTTTAGGCTTCAACTACCGCCGCATCAGGACAGGAGAGTAGATTCTTTTCCGTTCCAGTTATGTTTACCTCCATGTGCTTGCAGAGTTCCTTTACAATTTTTAAATAAGCACACGGGCCTTTCGTTACAGAAATACGGTTCTTTGAAATACTTTAAATAGAGTTTGGGTTGAAAGTTGCAAAACAGCAATGAACTACTAAAACCTAAAACCTACATACTTCAGCTGGAATAAAAATGTTTTCACTGTGGATGAAATCAAGTAGATCGTACATGAAAATTCTAAAAATCCCATTGATTTGACTATCACTGCCACATCCATAGCATCAAAGGGTGAAATTCAATCTGAACGACAAACCAACACAAACTTATGTGATAACTATAAAAATACTGCAAAGAGCAAAATGCATTATTTAGAAATAAGCATAAACTGATTGAAAGCTCCAGATTTACATGTCTTAGCGATAACGCTACAAATTATGCAAATACGAGCTTGAGTGGCGAGGAAACAGACATGTTTTGTCGCATGAGCTCTTTGTTACAAAAGGTTGGTCAAGCAAAACAATCGTGACCACATACCGTGGCACACTCAATCAAAACATGACGCAGTTTAATCTCGAGCTTTGTTTCTGTGTAGTTGTTCACGCTGTATTTCTTCCTCTGGCTTCAGGTGAGCGCTGAAATTGTGCATTTACCCAAAAATTCAACTTATCTTTCTTCTAAGGAAGGGTTAAAAACCCTGTTTTCCTGTGTCAAGTTATTTCGTAAATAAACCATCAGGCGGTTGGTATGTCTGTAGCTGAGATATTGTCCGGAAAATAAATATTTGGCAAAGAAGCGAAGCTTGGATGGCAAATGAGTAATTATGAGTAGAAACCCTCAGTCAAGGACATTATTAGTCGACATACCAGCAAGCCAGATAGAGGTTTATCATTAAACAATCCCTTTATTAATGTATTGTATATTGAGCAGCATTTAGATCCCTTTCTAATGTCACTCTCACTAGATTTTAAAAAACGAGTTCGTTTTTCTTCCATGCTTTGCGGCTCGTTAAATATGCACCATTAGCCACTTGTTAACTATCTGAACCTTTAACTAGAGGTACCCACCAGAGAGAATCAAGGCTTGCGCGTCCCTTTTACATGCAACCCTTTATCCCTATCACAATTATAATTATGAATATATCATAATGCAAATGTAAATTTTGCTTTTATAGGGGCTTGTATTGATTTTGACCTAGGAATGAGTAGCGGAACAATTCCAAATAGTAATATAACTGCTTCTTCTAAACAAAGTGCCAGCACACCAGCCAAAAATGGTCGACTGAACTACACATCAGGATCATCATGGTGCGCACGAACAAGCGATACTAACCCATATCTACAGATCGATCTACAGACACTTTATATCATCTGTGCTGTGTCCACTCAAGGGAATTCTCATGCAGATCAGTGGGTGAAGAATTTCACACTGCAATTATCTACAGATGGGACAACTTGGACAGACTACAATGAAGGTGGACAAATCAAGGTATATAGGAAGTAGGATGTGGTCACAGTTAGTTGTATGCCAATAGAACATGCTTGTAAATTCTAACAATACGGAATATCTTACAGGTAAAATGATGTCTCGTCCTGAGAATTTTTTATCTCAATAGCATTTACACTATTTGTATTCATATACCTACTACGTTCTTAATTTGAGAAAAATGTTATTGATGGCATGTGACTATTTGTTTGCTTCAAGTTTCTGAGAGGAAATGATGACAGGAACTCAGAAGTGAAGCATGTTGTTTATGGAGTGCTAACAAGATATCTGCGATTCCTACCACGAACATACCAGGGTGGAGTGTGTATGAGAACAGAGATTTTCGGAGTGAAAAAAAGCCCAAGTGAGTCTAACACTTTAATGTGTTTTTGCATGTGTGCTATTATCATGTTATCATTATTACTGCCATATTGTGAGAGTAGTCTAAGATACTCTTTTAACATTTACACAAGTTTTTCAAGGCATGTAAAAGGAGACTAGCTGATAGAAAAGGGCTGAGTTTTAATTAATTGTTTGGTACTCAAAGCGTCATTATGAACCTTTAAAAATCTTGTAATCTTTAATTGTAGATCAAGTGCGTTTTTTGTGAGGTGAATAATGCAAATTAATGGCTTTAAAGTATCGGGTAAAAATACAAACTAAGTTGAAGAGAGAGTAGGTCTACAGATCATGTACACGTTATTTGTCTGATTACTTGAATTATTAAACATGATTTGTATAAAGATACATGGAGCCTCATCGTGGTCTCGACTTATATTTTATTTGGTAAACGAACGAAAACAACACTGAAATCTACATGCCTTATGCTAACACGTCCCACGGCGCATGCATAAGACCGCAGACCTAATATGATTACAATTTGCATTGCACTATGAAGGCTGATTCTAAATTATTACCTTGTAGCTTGTGAAATGGAGGCCATTGGTTTGGCGTTTGGTGGTACAATTCCAGATAGCAGCTTCTCTGCCTCATCGCATTATGATCATAGGTATAAACCCTCTTATGGTCGACTTAATAGAAATAGCATGGGTTGGGGACCCAAAACTAAGTTCGATCCTGCTGACTACCTCCAAATTGACTTTCTGTATGAGTATGTTATCTGTGCTGTTGCTACCCAAGGAGCTAATGGTATCAATGAGTGGACAAAAAAATACGAGATTCAGTTATCAGTGGATGGTACCACTATGGTTACCTACCAAGAAAACAATGCAGACAGGGTAAGTTTATATAAAAGTCATGTGAATATTCATGTAAGTTACAAAAAAGCCAATAGTATATAGGTCCTAGAACACTGTCTCAATTTTTTGAGTCAAGTGGAGGGAGGTAAAAGAAGTGTGTACCTGGTGAAGGCTCAGTCTTGTTGTTTAATAAAGTATGTAGTCTATAGCAAAGAAAATAAAAAGATTGTGTGAAAGGGCTTTCGAAAAATCTTATTTTTCGGTGTTTGTCCAACCAGTGGTTTTCATATTGTAAGCTCTCTCGAACTACATGTACCTCTCCCTTAGGCTATTCACCAGAAATGGTATACAGGGTCAGATACCGGTGTTTTCGAGTTAGTTTTGTAACAATAGTGACTAGGTCTTTCAATAGCTATTATAGACGTGTACGTAACTGATACTTAATAGTGGTCAATGAAGCAGTATTATCAAGAATATTTTGACACAATTATTTCACATTTTGTACCACAAACTACAGGTCTTTCTCGGAAACTCAAATCGAAATGGCATCGTAAAAAACAGTCTTTCCATAGCCATTAAAGATATGTAGATAGCTGATATTTAAGAGCGGTCTGTGAAGTAATAGTATTAAGAACATTTTGAAATAATGATTTCAAATTTTTTACTAAAAAACTCCAGGTCTTTCCCGGAAATTCAAACCAAAATGGCATTGTAAAAAACAGTCTACAGGAATTTGCAAGTGCAAAGTACATCCGCTTTCAACCAACAACATATAACAGTTGGAAGACGCTGAGAGTGGAAGTTTATGGAATACTTCTGACAAAAGGTATTTATTTGCTCTTGTTTTTATCTCCCCCTGAGACAAAAATGAAGTCATATTATTCAAATTATTTGTGGAAGACAAGCCTAGGTAATCGTGCAGAGCTAGCTAACGACGAGTTATAAACTATCCAATATTGATAGAGCCTTGTAATTGGTCAGGTGAAAATTTTTTTAAAAACAACTCTATAGCTGACCATAAGAGATGAGAGAATTTGAAAATCAATAAATTTTAGGTTTTTTTAAACCTTGAATCCACTCTGCTCAGATCCTTCAGGTTCTCTCTATGCTAGATTAAAAACAAAGTTTTGCTTTGATTATTATTCGTGCTTGATATGAAACAGTGTCTGATGTGATTGTAGCATTGTACATTGTAGATTCTGGAGCCCAGTGGGTTTCCATTGCAACAGAATCATTTCTCTCCTTTTATGACACATCTTCACACTCGGGATACAAATAATGTATATTTAATGCATATACATAGTCCAATATCTAAGGCTCTCTAAGGTCATTAGGGTGATTAATTTACATTCATATCACTAAATCAACTAAAAATTACAACAAGCAACTGCTGTTGTTTATTTCAGTTCCATCACAACCTCCGGCAGCCTTCAAGTTAACTGCAAGCTCTTCTACCAGCATCACAGCTTCCTGGCAGTTGCCACCAGTCTTTGCCAGACATGGAAGAAACATTACAGGGTTTAAACTGTTCTATCGAAAGAAAGGTTCTGTGGGGTCAGCAACAACCCTGACTATAAGCAGTGGATCGACGTTAAGTAGAAATGTCACCGGGCTTGATAAGTACACAGAGTACGAATTTCAAATGTTAGCCTTCACTTCTGATGGTGATGGACCGAAGAGCGCTGTTGAGGTGGAGAGAACAAAAGAAGATGGTATGTGATAAGTGAGAGTGAAAGATTAACACGACTTTTATAAATAAATTAATAAGAACTGCGGATAGCATCAAGGAAAGAAATGATCCTGCCAGGTCGGCTGTAATTTCAAGCAATTGCAGCAAAGAAGCTTGTTACTGATTCAGGCATCGATGGGATTTGAACCCACTTCCCCCAGATACTAGATGGGTGTTGCTACCAACTGAGCTGTAAAGTTACAGGTTAGGAGCGAGGTAATTTTTCAAAGGCTTCATTGTTTGGTAGTAACAACTAACAAGACCAATAAGGCATTTAAGGAATATGAATTTGAAGTATTGGCCTTTACTTCAGTTGGTGATGGACCAAGGAGTTTTCCTGTAGTGGTGATGAGAACCATGAAACGTGGTAAGAATTTTAAAAAGATGTTTAATCTTTATTGTCATTGTTTAATTTTACATTTGCAGTAACCAAGATGGCGTTTTGTGGTTTATAGTATTCGGGGTGTTGTAGGGTTAGTTATACATGTTTAGCCCACAGATTCTGTGCTGAAATGTTTTTAGGCATTGAGAAATTAAAAAACTTTGCCTTTATACAAACTTTATGCCTCTTTTAAGATCTCATGCACTTGAAGGAAAATGGAAAGGAACGGAAAGTGACATTTTGAAAGCTGTGTATTTGGTTTGTGATGAGATCAAAAGTATATTCTCTCTGTATGGCCAATTAAGAATACTTATTTAAGTTCTGAGTTTAATGGCTGCTTTGCTTAAAATAATGGAAAACAAGTGCTAGGGATTTCTAGGGAATAACAATGTGTTGGAGGCAAGCCTTAGATGAAATAGGGCTCTTAGAGCGGTCAAATCCCTAGAAAACGGCCATGAGCCCTTACTCTAGGCCGATGTCTTTCTTAGCGGACCGTAAGACTATATGGAAGTCATGTAAGCCTAGGACAAAGCATGGCCCTGAACTTTTCATGGTACCCAGGAACCCTTGTTTGCAGACAAAAATTTGATGGCCGCCTATGCAAGCTTTAACTGAACCGCTAGAACGGTGACAGTAAACTCTTAAGACAAGAGCATGATTGTACTTGAAAACTGTTCGGGAATGTTTGGAGATGACAGCTACAACACTACAGAGGTTCAAGACAGCTGTTACAAAAGGTCTGACAAACAAAAGAAGATGAATCCCACAAAATTTTCCATGAATAGTCGAAGAAAAAAAATTAATTGATAGGGCCGAGGAAGGCGTGAAGAGAATCGCTGCAAAGCCACCGAAGAAAACTTGAAATCAAGCATTGCAAAGCAACCTGGGACTGCCCACGAATGTTTGCAACTGGGCTGCTTAAAATCTAAAAGATACATTTCATTATTGTGACAAAGTTGCGATAACGATATTGCTATCATCGAAAGGGAAGTTCTACTCGTCCAATGTAAAAACTGATTAATAAAACTGACCCATCCATCTATTAATGGTATATATTCAGATATCTCAGGAGCTTTTCCCTCCTAAATCATCATCCTGCTGTTGTTACTAACTTTTTGATCTTGGCGAAAGTTTTACTAACAGTTTTTAGCAAGCTTGTAATGCCATACTCAAGCGCACCACATGGTTGCATATGAATGGCTAATTTTTTGTGGTTTTATTTTGCAAACTTTGTAAGTGCAGCCTTATTTCGTAGACATCGATATCAAAGGTGTTGTTCCTTCCAGGTGATACTATTTGTGTTTTTTTGTCTTGTTTTGTTTTATTTCCTTCATATGTTTTTCTTATTCAGATATTCGGAGACGTTAAGCACTCAGTGAGCACACTTGAGCCTAATTTCATCTAACCTTTGATTTGTTTAACAATGAAAGGCTAAAATACTGATTTGGTTGGTTGTCTGTTTTGAAGTTGGCCATCAACTGATAAGATTTTTATGTTATTGTTTAGCTGAGAAGAGAGGCTGCAAAGCCAGCATGCTACTTTTTGTCCTGAGCTTTGTTTAGGAATAACTAATCCATTTTTATCAAATCTCAGATAAGCCTCACCTAAATGATCTTCCTGAAAGAACCATTACAGCAGTTGGCGACTTGGTGGTGCTGACTTGTGATGTTAGTGGTGACCTTGAGGCTTCTGTCACCTGGACCAAAGATGGACTTACCAGTACACCTAGCGCTCAGTTCAAGAACAGCGGCAAGATACTTATCATACAAGATGTTGTCCCTGGTGACAGTGGCGTTTATGAATGTAAAGCAATGAACTTGTTTGGAGAGAGCCGTACATCTACGGTACTAATTGTTGCTGGTACGTAGAAACTGATTCACAATTACATTAAAAATTACATAACAATTGCTTAATCATTTCTTCTGTGAGGTAGATTTGTGGAAGAGTAGGTGTATTATTTTTAACAATACGTCAGAAAATTTGCCAACCTTTACCAAAGTTAATGACCAAGTATGGTTATGCTGAGCACCACGATGATTACCATAGCAACTCTTATAAAACGTACTCCAGCCTCTTATTTACAGGTCACTCAATAGCTATTGGACTTGAATGTTAAAATAGAATTTTAAAAATTACCAGTAACAACAAGGCAAACGACCACTCAAAGTGCAAACTAAACGTACATCATGGTAGTGTCCCCATATGTTTGTCATACCCTTCCCCGTTTTGCATGAGCATGATTTTGTCAAAATTTCTTCTAGTCTCAATACAATTTTTTATCTTTCCACACAGTGCCACCCAGAATTATGGAAGAGCTTTCCCCTTCTGAAGTCATTTGTGAAAAGCAAACTTCGTATTTTCTCTCATGTCAAGCATCAAGTTATACCCCATTTAACTACTCTTGGACGAAAGATGGCCAGGTTCCAACAAGTGATAACATCAAGTTGATGAATAACAGTATCATCGTCACGCCACGGGATAGACAAGATTATGGGGAGTATGTGTGTCACGCTACAAACAGCCTTGGATCAACAGAGTATACAATTACTCTGCTTTCTCCTAAAGATAATCAAGATGATGAGGGTAAATATTCCTCCTAAATATTCGAACATTCTTAAATGTTTTCCTTTCAGAAATTTTGGAAAGCCCAGAACTATTAAGTCCAGTTAAAAGTTTTGGGGCTTCTAACTACAGTTATTTTGTATAAGCATTTATGTATGAAAAGCAATATTTTTTGGTTATCTCATGCGCCGACGTTGTTCTGTGTGAAGTTACATTTTCTTTCTTCATTTCTTCACATCATAGTGTGCAATGCAGTTAGATCATACCATATATCAAAATTGGCCTGTTAGGCTGTAACTAAAGAAAAAAAGAGCTATATATAACATTGTTGAGAGGGCTCAAGGCTAAGAAAGAATAAGAAAATTATGGGATTGAATGAAGAACGACCTAAAGACGAGAACGTTTGTTAAAGTATTTAGGTTTCGGGGTTAAAAGAAACTTCGTATTCCTCAGCGTGAAATTACTTTAAAAAAAACAACAACAACAACTAAACTATGTTTTCAGTGTTGGATGGTTGGTTCTAAAGTCGTTGGTTTTCCTTCGCAAGGTATACCACGAAGCATCTTCCTTGCTAGTGTAATCGCACTGTCTTGTGCTGTGGTTGTGTTGCTCATGATAATTTGTGGGCTGATATGGCAGCGGAGACGAGCTGTTCCTAGTGAAAGGATACAGGGTAAAGAAAAGGTTGACTTTCACGGCGTCAAATCTTCACCTGATCGACAGTCGAATGATGAACAAGCTTCAGACCCAAATACGTATATGGAACTCAAAGCCAGGCTCCCGAACCATAAACTGTCTCATGTTCCAACTGAGTATCAGTCGCCACAGGAAGTACCCATGAACCCCGAATATTACAATATGGTGCTTCAGAAAGAAATTGGCGGGAAACAAAATGAAGAAGTGTATGAGGAAATATGATAATCCCCAAATAATTTCCTCAAGAACAGACATGACTACAATTGGTTTCTGGTCAAGGCAGTTTATCAGCCAATTTACAGCAGTGCGGCTGTAAGAGCTTCCTCGGCTAGCAACGACTTTTATTTGGTCAATTCGAAATTAATTATATGAATCTTTGTCGTATTTTACGCATATCTGTACAATTATAGGGATATCCCAGTGGCAGCATGAAAATTTCAATTCGAGTTAAAGTGAGTTCTGAACCAGAATTAAAGTTAAAGTACTGAATTTGCAAACTCGTTTAAGAGCCAGTAGATATAAAAAGAGAGCAAAATGTAAAAATGTAATGGAAGTTGTTCCTTATATTTCAACTTTTAAGGAAAATTACATTTTTTGAACCATTTATTATGTTCTTATACATAGTAGATTCTTCTAAATCGTAAAACAAATCTAGTTTGTACTCTTCCTTTGAAGAAATTGAAAAAGTATAGCTAACAGAATATTATTGTTAGATATTTGTAGATAGCTGATACACTCTAGTCTCTTGAAGATATTTCTAAGTCAGCCTATTTACAAATTGATGAAAATGGGAGATGAACGTTGTTCGTGTCTCAGGATAGAGTCACTTAGAGTCGACGATAGAGTCGACGTTTGGAATAATAATGAGGATCGAAATGCACTGATAGCAGCGTGCTAGAAATAGCGAAACGTAAACAATCGACCTCATCGCCTGATGGAGAGGAGCAGTATTGCAGTCGAAACGTCGCGATCTACATCTCAAGTGACTCTATCGTGAGACAAACGAACAAAGTTCATCTCCTATCTTACACCACGATGAACAATAAGCACATATTTTATTAACCCTTTAACTCCCAGATCAAAATTTTAATTCTCCTTACTGTCAACTATACAATTCTTACAATGTTCATTCAGAGAATTTAGTATTGGATCAACTAATTATCCCTAAATTGATATTTTTCTTTATTCTCATCACTCATCTGGTTGATATTGTATTGATACTGTAAGGAGAAATTCTGCCTTGGTCACTCATTGGAGTTAAAGGGTTCAATTGAAAAATGTTTGGAAATATTTTTCCAATGCAATAAAATATAAATATTATTATATTCAACTGTATCTAAGCAACAGAATGGTTGTAGATAATGGTATAAAAAGTTTTCACGAAAAGATATCTTTTTATAACATGCTCTGTAATTCCAACGTGTTGATTAGAAAAGACTCATAACTTTCAGGTTTAGGAAGCTTTGGTAGCAAAGTATCCGTGTAGTGTACTTTTGAATTGTTTAACCCTTTCCACCCTAACATCAGTGTGCATATTCTCCATACTGCTCTCTATACATTTCTTAAAGTGCTGACGAGGAGAATTTGTTTAACAATCACGGGCTTCTTCAACTGGTGGTCATTTTCTGCTAATTCTGCTAATTTCTGAGCAGATGCTCATTTAGATTTTCCTTCTTGGATTGCGGTGTTGTTATTCTTTTCGTATTGGTAAACTCGTGTTGCTTAACTTGATGTTCATATTTTCTTTCGATCTTTATTTATCAGGATTACAGACAAAGTAATGCGTACATTCTGACTCAAGCTTTATAAGATAACAGTATTATCTCGGTCCGTAAAAATTGCAAAAGAAAAAAAAGGAACTCGGCCAATATCCAATATTCAGCTTCGTTAATAACGCATATATTGACATATTGTAGCCAAAGAGTTATCTTTTTATTGAACCAAAAATGTTCGTGTAGTAAAAACGAGCGCGCGATAACTAGTCGTTGTATTCTTCAAGTCACGGCAAACTCCCATGGGCAAATAGTAGGCACTAAATTGACCAATCAGAGCGCGCACTTTACGTTGGTCATGTTTCAAAACGTACTTGGAAATTCTAAAAAACCCAGTGATTAAATTATTACTGCTACGTCCATAGCATCATCAAGGGGTGAAATCCAAACTGATGAAAAAACGGACACGCAAGCTTCCGTAACAACTATAAATACTGTAAAGAACTAAATGTATCATAATTTAGAAATTAACATAAACTGATTTAAAAATAAGATTTACATGCATTGACGATATTCCTACAAACTATACAAAGACGAGCTTGGTTTTATGGCGAATGTATAATTTTTTTTGATTTCTCATAAATGGGTCTTATATTTCCGCACCTGTTAATTTACACGTATTCGTTTGGTTTTTCCACGTATCATCTCGACACAATTATTTTCGCACTTTACGAAGGTTTGAATAAAGGCTTAAAAAAAATTAAACTTCTTGAAAACAAAGCGGATAGTCCCAAAGGTAGAAGGTAATTTAGTGTTAACAACTGGGTTGAAAACGTAAATTAGCCACCGTAAAGAGTAAAAAAGCTGACGTTTCGAGCGTTAGCCCTTCGTCAGAGCGATTAGAAGAATTGTGGGTTGTGTATGGATTTATATGTAGAAAGTGGAGCTACGCCATTGGTGGGAATATGATGACGAAAAAACAGGAATAAATTAGTTGAATGAAAAGCGCTCGTTGATTCCGTGGGGATTAAGGGTGCCGATTTGAAATATAAATTTTTGTTCTAGTGTTTTACGGCTTTCCGAACTACCTAGATGTAAGGAAAGGCCGCAAACTGCCATATGCTGTTTAGAATGATAAGGAAGATTAAAGTGTCTAGCGACTGGCTTGGATGCGTCCTTGTCATTTATTTCCACATCGCGAAGGTGTTCTCGGAATCGGTCACCCAGTCGTCTTCCTGTCTCGCCGATGTATAACTTATTGCAATAAGTGCAAGTTATGCAGTAAATAACATTGGCGGAGGTACACGTAAAGTGATCAATGATCTTAATGGATCTTTTGGGTCCCGATATTTTCTGTACGTTGTGAATGAAAGGACAAGTTTTGCATCGTGAGCGAGCGCATTTAAAAGTTCCAGATTGGTCATTGGTTTGAAATGAACTCCTGACTAAAAAGTTGCCTATGTTCCCAAAGGTAGTCTATCGTTTGTGCTATTGTTTTCTTCAACAAAAGACTGTATGCATAATGAAGTATGGGGCTGTGCGGAAATTTTGCCCAAAGACATCTTGCGTGACCGCATACCGTGACACACAATTGAAACATGGCGCAGTTTAATCTCGAGCTTTGTTCCTGTGTAGTTGTTCTCGCTGTATTTCTTCCTCTGGCTTCAGGTGAGAACCATATCATATCAAATCTACTCGAAAGGTTTATTTTTATTTGAATACTACATTTAGCAGAAATAGTGGGATATGTCTTTCAGTTTTGAGAGCTGGAGCTTAAGACTTCCGCGTACCATCGCAACTTAATCGCTAATGCAGTCAGCATTAAAACCAAAAAGATTAGAGTATTGTTTATTAATCTTGGGACAGATACCAAGCTCTCTTTAAAAACAATCCTTTCCAAAGCATGTTTGGGAATGTGACCAAACAATTGAATAAATTTGGGTTGATTCGCTACATTTACTAAATGCTAAAGCACGTTCAAGCGACTTGTGAACATTCAGCTAAAACAGTCCTTGGGGGTAAAACGACGCCACGAACCTTTCTGTCGAAAAATTTATTCTCATCCATGAAAAACTTGGGTTTTGAAGCTAATAGAATAACCTGGTAGATAATCATGCTGAGGGTAAGTAATACTAATACAAGTCATTTAACTGAGATTTTGTCGTCGAACATATTTATTGCGACCGTCGTTAACTAAACTTCTATACATGCCTTAGGCATTGACTGATTTCATGTCTGCCTCAGAAACGTGTCTTTTCCAATCTTGCGGACAAAAATCAATACATTATGCTTACATTACAGCTTAACGAGAGCAAACAGATAATTGAAATTGTCTGCCTTTTCCAGTATTTCGTTCAGTTTCGCAATGAAACAGTCATTATTCATATTCATCATGCAGGCGAAGGAGGCCGTTTCCTTTTGCCCCCGCGAGTCACACTCATGGCTACATCTCGCCCAGTTTCCCTTGTAGTTAACGATATGCGACCGTGGCGATAAAATATCGAGCGTCGGACAGAAAGCGAATAGCTACCACTGCATTGACTGACTGGCTTCGCAAATTACCTATTTACAATTACCGTACTTTTTCGAATAAGCGCCCACTCTTTGATAAGCGTCCTCTCCCGAATAAGCGACCCTCTATCTCACTTTCTTCAATAACTAGTAGGGATACAAGGAAATCCTGTTTCTATTGCCACTTTATCTATAACATTTTGGGCTTCAACCACCGCCGCATCAGGACAGGGGAGTAGATTCTTTTCCGTTCCAGTTATGTTTACCTCCATGCAATTATGCAAATACGAGCTTGAGTAGAGAGGAAACAGACATGTTTTGTCGCATGAGCTTCCTATTACAAAAGGCCGGTCAAGCAAAACAATCGTGACCACATACCGTGACACACTCAATCAAAACATGGCGCGGTTTAATCTCGAGCTTTGTTTTCGTGTAGTTGTTCTCGCTGTATTTCTTACTCTGGCTTTAAGTGAGCGCTATATCATATCAAATCTACTTGAAAGGTTTATTGTAATTTTGAATGCTACAATTAGCAGAAATGGTGGGATATATCTTTTAGTTTAGGGAGCTAAAGCTTAAGACCGGATACCATTGCAACTTAATCGCCAACGCAGACAGCATTAATACCAAAAAGATAGGAAAGCTCTTCCGGGTTTCGCTTCTCCTTTTCATGAAAACATTATCTTAAAACGGATGTGAATGTTGACTCCTTCATGCTTTTTTGGCAAGCTCGGCTAGGAAGGAAAGAGTTATTTACGAAAAGCAATTTAAACTTTACATCATTTAGCAAATAGACAGAGAGTCCGAAACCATTATGTTTACTTAATAGACTTTTTATCAGTGTCAAAATAAACCACTCTAGGAAATTATGCTACCTATACTATGTACTCGGTGATTTTAGGTATACACTTTAATGGAAGGATTTCAGTTTAACTCGGCACTATTCTAAGACAGAGATAGTTTCAAATATAGTCTAATGTTTTTGCCGTTGTTCTTTTCATTTAGGAACTCTATACATAATAAATTATGGATGATATCATGGATTATGCGAATTCCAGCATATATTGGTTAACTCAGTCGCATTTCGACCAACTTGTACATTCTTGCCTTGCACCCCAGAAATTGTGCATTTACCCAAAAATTCAACTTATCTTTCATCTAAGGAAGGGTTAAAAACCCTGTTTTCCTGTGTCGAGTTATTTAGTAAATAAACCATCAGGCGTTTGGTATGTCTGTAGCTGAGATATTGTCCGGAAAATAAACATTTGGCAAAGTAGCGAAGCTTGGAGGGCAAATGAGTAATTATGAGTAGAAACCCTCAGTCAAGGACATTATTAGTCGACATACCAGCAAGCCAGATAGAGGTTTATCATTATACAATCCCTCTATTAATGTATTGTACATTGAGCAGCATTTGGATCACTTTTCACCAGACTCTAAAAAACGAGTTTGTTTTTCTTCCACGCTTTGCAGCTCGTTAAATATGCACCATTAGCCACTTGTTAACTATCTGGACCTTTAACTAGAGGTACCCATTAGAGAGAATCAAGGCTTGCACGTCCCTTTTAAATCCAACCCTTTATCCTTGTTACAATTATAATTGTGAATATGTCATAATGCAAATGTAAATTTTGCTTCTATAGGGGCTTGTGTTGATTTTGACCTTGGAATGGGAAGTGGAACAATTCCAAATAGTGATATAACTGCTTCTTCTGAACAAAGTTCCAGCACACCAGCCGTAAATGGTCGACTGAACTACACATCTGGATCATCATGGTGTGCACGAACAAGCGACACTAATCCATATCTACAGATTGATCTACAGGCACTTTATATCATCTGTGCTGTGTCCACTCAAGGGAATTCTCATGCAGATCAGTGGGTGAAGAATTACACATTACAATTATCTACAGATGGGACAACTTGGAAGGACTATGAGGAAAGTGGAAAAACCAAGGTAAATTGGAAATAGACTCTGAAGCATAGCTGCTACAGCTAGTTATATGCCAATGGAACATGTATTGTAAAGTCTGACAATATAGAATATCTTACAGGTAAAATAAGTCTTGTCCTAAGAATTGTTGATCTTAATAGTATTTAAACTATTTGTATTCTTATATCTGCTACGTTCTCAATTTGAGAAAAACGCTATTGATGACTTGTGACTATTTTTTTGGTTCAAAGTTTCTGAGAGGAAATGATGACAGGAACTCGGAAAAGAAGCATGTTGTTTATGGAGTGTTAGCAAAACAACTGCGATTCCGGCCACGAACGCACCAGGCTGGGGTGTGTATGAGGACAGAGGTATTTGGAGTGAAAAAAAACCCAAGTGAGTTTGAGGCTTCAATGCATTTTTTGCATGTCTGCTATTATCGTGGTACCAGTATTGTTATCACATAGGAGGGTAGTCAAAGATACTCTTTTAATCCTTACGCAAGTTTTTCAAAGCATGTGAAATGAGAACAGCTGATAGAAAAAGACTGAATTTGAAGCTGTTGTTTGGTACTTAAAACGTCATTATGAGTTATTAAAATAATCTGGTAAGCTTTAACCTATAGATCTATTGTTTTTTTGGTAAAGTTAATAATGCAAATTAATGGCCTTAAAGTATCGGGTAAAAATACCCACTGAGTCGAAGTGAGAGTTGGTCTACAGATCTTGTACAAGTTATTTGTTTGATCACTTGAATTATTAAACATGATTTGTATAAAGATACATGGAGCCTCATCGTGGTCTCAACTTATAATTTATTTGGTAAACGAACATGTCTTATTCTTACACGTCCCACGACGCATGCATAAGACCGCAGACCTAATATGATTACAATTTGCATGGCACAATGAAGGCTGATTTAAATTATTACCCTGCAGCTTGTGAAATGGAGGCCATTGGTCTGGCCAGTGGTGGTACAATTCCAGACAGCAGCTTCTCTGCCTCATCGCATTTTAATAATAAGTATTTACCCTCTTATGGTCGACTAAATGGAAATAAGCGGGGTTGGGCACCCAGGACTACTTCCAATCCTGCCGACTACCTCCAAATTGACCTTCTGTATGAGTATGTTATCTGTGCTGTTGCTACCCAAGGAGCTAATGGTATCAACGAGTGGACAGAAAACTACCAGATTCAGTTATCAGTGGATGATAACACTATGGTTACCTACCACGAAAACAATGTAGACAGGGTAAGTTTATATAAAAGTCATGTGAATATTCATGTAAGTTACAAAAAAGCCAATAGTATATAGGTCCTAGAACACTGTCTCAAATTTTTGAGTCAAGAGGAGGGAGGTAAAAGAAGTGTGTACCTGGTCAAGGCTCAGTCTTGTTGTTTAATAAAGTATGTAATCTATAGCAAAGAAAGTAAAAAGATTGTGTGAAAAGGCTTTCGAAAAATCTTATTTTTCGGTGTTTGTCCAACCAGTGGTTCTCATATTGTAATCTCTCTTGAACTACATGTACTTTTCCCTAAGGCTATTCACCAGAAATGGTATACAGGGTCAGATACCGGTGTTTTTTAGTTAGTTTTGTAACAATAGAAACTAGGTCTTTCAATAGCTATTAGAGACGTGTAAGCAACTGATACTTAATAGTGGTCAATGAAGCAGTACTATCAAGAGTATTTTGACACAATTATTTCACATTTTTTACCACAAACTACAGGTCTTTCTCGGAAACTCAAATCAAAATGGCATCGTAAAAAACAGTCTCCAGGAATTTGCAAGTGCAAAGTTTATCCGTTTTAAGCCAACGGCATACAATAGCTTTAAAGCTCTGAGAGTGGAAGTTTATGGAATACTTCTAACAAAAGGTATTTATTTGCTCTTGTTTTTATCTCCCCCTGAGACAAAAATGAAGTCATATTATTCAAATTATTTGTGGAAGACAAGCCTAGGTAATCGTGCAGAGCTAGCTAACGACGAGTTAGAAACTATCCAATATTGATAGAGCCTTGTAATTGGTCAGATGAAAATTTTTTTTTTAAAAACAACCCTATAGCTGACCATAAGAGATGAGAGAATTTGAAAATCAATAAATCTAGGTTTTTTTAAAAGACTTAAATATCGTTTTAAAATTCTTGAATGTATTCTGCTCAGATCCTTTAGGTTCTCTTTCTGTTAAATTGAAAAAAGTTTTGCTTAGATTATTATTTGTGCTTGATATGAAACAGTGTCTGATGTGATTGTAGGATTGTACATTGTAGATTCTGGAGCCCAGTGGGTTTCCATTGCAACAAAATCATTTCTCTCCTTTTATGACACATCTTCACACTCGGAATACAAATAATGTATATTTAATGCATATACATAGTCCAATATCTAAGGCTCTCTAAGGTCATTAGGGTGATTAATTTACATTCATATCACTAAATCAACCAAAAATTACAACAGGCAACTGCTGTTGTTTATTTCAGTTCCATCACAACCTCTAGCAGTCTTCAAGTTAACTGCAAGCTCTTCTACCAGCATCACAGCTTCCTGGCAGTTGCCACCAGTTTTTGCCAGACATGGAAGAAACATTACAGGGTTTAAACTGTTCTATCGAAAGAAAGGTTCTGTGGGGTCAGCAACAACCCTGACTATAAACAGTGGATCGACATTAAGTAGAAATGTCACCGGGCTTGATAAGTACACAGAGTACGAATTTCAAATGTTGGCCTTCACTTCTGATGGTGATGGACCAAAGAGCGCTGTTGAGGTGGAGAGAACAAAAGAAGATGGTATGTGATAAGTGAGAGTGAAAGGGAAAAGATTAACACGACTTTTATAAATAAATTAATAAGAACTGCGGATAGCATCAAGGAAAGAAATGATCCTCCCAGGTAGGCTGTAATTTCAAGCAATTGCAGCAAAGAAGCTTGTAACTGATTTAGGCATCGATGGGATTTGAACCCACTTCCCCCAGATACTAGATGGGTGTTGCTACCAACTGAGCTGTAAAGTTACAGGTTAGGAGCGAGGTAATTTTTCAAAGGCTTCATTGTTTGGTAGTAACAACTAACAAGACCAGTAAGGCATTAAGTGCTACAGTTTTTTAATTGCAGCTCCATCACAAGCCCCGAGGAGCTTCAGTGCGACTGCAGTTACTTCTACAATTATCACAGCATCCTGGCAGTTACCACCAGCAGACTCCAGAAATGGAATAATTATAGGATTCAAATTGTTTTACAAAAAGAGAGACTCTGCTGGACTAGCAACCACCTTGACCATGAACAATGGAACAGTATTAAGTAGAGATGTCGCTGGACTTGATATTTACACCGAATATGAATTTGAAGTATTAGCCTTTACTTCAGTTGGTGATGGACCAAGGAGTTCTCCTGTAGTGGTGGTGAGAACCATGAAACGTGGTAAGAACTTTAAAAAGATGTTTGATCTTTATTGTTATTGTTTAATTTTACATTTGCAGTAACCAAAATGGCGTTTTGTGGTTTATAGTATTCGGGGTTTTGTAGGGTTAGTTATACATGTTTAGCCCACAGATTCTGTGCTGAAATGTTTTTAGGCATTGAGAAGTTAAAAAACTTTGCCTTTATACAAACTTTATGCCTCTTTTAAGATCTCATGCACTTGAAAGAAAATGGAAAGGAACGGAAAGTGACATTTTGAAAGCTGTGTATTTGGTTTGTGATGAGATCAAAAGTATATTCTCTCTGTATGGCCAATTAAGAATACTTATTTAAGTTCTGAGTTTAATGGCTGCTTTGCTTAAAATAATAGAAAACAAATGCTAGGGATTTCTAGGGAATAACAATGTGTCGGAGGCAAGCCTTAGATGAAATAGGGCTCTTAGAGCGGTCAAATCCCTAGAAAACGGCCATGAGCCCTCACTCTAGGCCGATGTCTTTCTTAGCGGACCGTAAGACTACATGGAAGCCATGTAAGCCTAGGACAAAGCATGGCCCTGAACTTTTCATGGTACCCAGGAACCCTTGTTTGCAGACAAAAATTTGATGGCCGCCTATGCAAGCTTTAACAGAACTGCTAGAACGGTGATAGTAAACTCTTAAGACAAGAGCATGATTGTACTTGAAAACTGTTCGGGAATGTTTGGAGATGACAGCTACAACACTACAGAGGCTCAAGACAGCTTTTACAAAAGGTCTGACAAACAAAAGAAGATGAATCCCACAAAATTTTCCATGAATAGTCGAAGAAAAAAAATTAATTGATAGGGCCGAGGAAGGCGTGAAGAGAATCGCTGCAAAGCCACCAAAGAAAACTTAAAATCAAGCATTGCAAAGCAACCTGGGACTGCCCACGAATGTTTGCAACTGGGCTGCTTGAGATCTAAAAGATACATTTCATTATTGTGACAAAGTTGCGATAACGATATTTCTATCATCGAAAGGGAAGTTCTACTCGTCTAATGTAAAAACTGATTAATAAAACTGACCCATCCATTTATTAATGGTATGTATTCAGATATCTCAGGAGCTTTTCCTCCTAAATCATCATCCTGCTTTTGATACTAGCCTTTTGGTCTTGGCGAAAGTTTTACTAACAGTTTTTAGCAAGCTTGTAATGTCATACTCAAGCGCACCACATGGTTGCATATGAATAGCTAATTTTTTTGTGGTTCTATTTTGCAACCTTTGTAAGTGCAGCCTTATTTCGTAGACATCGATAACAAAGGTTTTGTTCCTTCCAGGTGATACTATTTGTGTTTTGTTGTCTTGTTTTGTTTTATTTCCTTCATATGTTTTTCTTATTCAGATATTCGGAGACGTTAAGCACTCAGTGAGCACACTTGAACCTAATTTGATCTAACCTTTGATTTGTTTAACAATGAAAGGCTAAAATGCTGATTTGGTTGGTTGTCTGTTTTGAAGTTGGCCATCAACTGAGGAGCTTTTTATGTTATTGTTTAGCTGAGAAGAGAGGCTGCAAAGCCAGCACGCTACTTTTTGTCCTGAGCTTTGTTAAGGAATAACTAATCCATTTTTATCAAATCTCAGATAAACCTCACGTCAATGATCTTCCTGAAAGAACCATTACAGCAGTTGGCGAACTGGCGGTGTTGACTTGTGATGTTAGTGGTGACCTTGAGGCTTCTGTTACCTGGACCAAAGATGGACTTACCAGTATACCTCGCGCTCAGTTCAAGAACAGCGGCAAGATACTTATTATACAAGATGTTGTCCCTGGTGACAGTGGCGTTTATGAATGTAAAGCAATGAACTTGTTTGGAGAGAGCCGTACGTCTACGGTACTAATTGTTGCTGGTACGTAGAAACTGATTTACAACTATATTAAAAATTACACAACAATTGCTCAATTATTTCTTCTGTGAGGTAAATATGTGGAAGAGCAGGTGTATTATTTTTAACAATACGTCAGAGAATTTGCCAACCTTTACCAAAGTTAATGACCAAGTATGGTTATGCTAAGCACCACGATGATCACCATAGCAACTCGTATAAAACGTACTCCAGCCTCTTATTTACAGGTCATTCAACAGTTATTGGAGTTGAAGGTTAAAATAGCATTTGGAAAGTTACCGGTAACAACAAGGCAAACGACTACTCAAAGTGCAAACCAAACGTACATCATGGTAGTGTTCCCATATGTTTGTTATACCCTTCCCCGTTTTGCATGAGCATGATTTTGTCAAAATTTCTTCTAGTCTCAATACAATTTTTACTCTTTCCACACAGTGCCACCCAGAATAATGGAAGAGCTTTCCCCTTCTGAAGTAATTTGTGAAAAGCAAACTCCGTGTTTTCTCTCATGTCAAGCATCAAGTTATATCCCATTTAACTACTCTTGGACGAAAGATGGCCAGGTTCCAACTAGTGATAACATCAAGTTGATGAATAACAGTATCATCGTCACGCCACGGGATAGACAAGATTATGGGGAGTATGTGTGTCACGCTACAAACAGCCTTGGATCAACAGAGTATACAATCACTCTGCTTTCTCCTAAAGATAATCAAGATGATGAGGGTAAATATTCCTCCTAAATATTCGAACATTCTTAAATGTTTTCCTTTCAAAAATTTTGGAAAGCCCAGAACTATGAAGTCCAGTTAAGAGTTTTTGGGGGTTCTAATTACAGTTTTTTTGTATAATCATTTATGTATCAAAAGCAAAATTTTGTGGTGGTCTAATGCGCCGACGTTGTTCTATGTGAAGTTACATTTTCTTTCTTCAATTAGAAAGTTATCATAGTGTGCAATGCAGTTAGATCATTCCATATATCAAAATTGGCCTGTTAGGCTGTAACTAAAGAAAAAAAGAGCTATATATACCATTGTTGAGGGTGCTCAAGGCTAAAAAATATTTCTGTGTTTCTCCTGTTGTTGTCCTAATGGCTCAAAGTCTCTGAAGGACGAATTTTGAATGAAGAAAGAATAAGAAAATTATGGGATAGAATGAAGAACGACCTAAAGACGAGAACGTTTGTTAAAGCATTTAGGTTTCGGGGTTAAAAGAAACTTCGTATTCCTCAGCGTGAAATTACTTAAAAAAAAAACAACAACAACAACTAAACTATGTTTTCAGTGTTTGATGGTTGGTTCTAAAGTCGTTGGTTTTCCTTCGCAAGGTATACCACGAAGCATCTTCCTTGCTAGTGTAATTGCACTATCTTGTGCTGTGGTTGTGTTGCTCATCATAATTTGTGGGCTGCTATGGCAGCGGAGACGAGCTGTTCCTAGTGAAAGGATACAGGGTAAAGAAAAGGTTGACTTTCACGGCGTCAAATCTTCACCTGATCGACAGTCGAATGATGAACAAGCTTCAGACCCAAATACGTATATGGAACTCAAAGCCAGGCTCCCGAACCATAAACTGTCTCATGTTCCAACTGAGTATCAGTCGCCACAGGAAGTACCCATGAACCCCGAATATTACAATATGGTGCTTCAGAAAGAAATTGGCGGGAAACAAAATGAAGAAGTGTACGAGGAAATATGATAATCCCCAAATAATTTCCTCAAGAACAGACATGACTACAATTGGTTTCTGGTCAAGGCAGTTTATCAGCCAATTTACAGCAGTGCGGCTGTAAGAGCTTCCTCGGCTAGCAACGACTTTTATTTGGTCGATTCGAAATTAATTATATGAATCTTTCTCGTATTTTACGCATACCTGTACTATTATAGGGAATCCATTCTATCAAGTGAGATTTAATCTGCAATTGCATATCCCAGTGGCAGCATGAAAATTTCAATTCGAGTTAAAGTGAGTTCTGAACCAGAATTAAAGTTAAAGTACTGAATTTGCAAACTCGTTTAAGAGCCAGTAGATATAAAAAGAGAGCAAAATGTAAAAATGTAATGGAAGTTGTTCCTTATATTTTAACTTTTAAGGAAAATTACATTTTTTGAACCGTTTATTATGTTCTTATACATAGTAGATTCTTCTAAATCGTAAAACAAATCTGGTTTGTACTCTTCCTTTGAAGAAATTGAAAAAGGTTAGCTAACAGAATATTATTGTTAGATATTTGTTGATAGCTGAATAGAAAATTTACACTCTAGTCTCTTGAAGATATATCTTAGTCAGGCTATTTACAAATTGAAGAAAATGGGAGATGAACGTTGTTCGTGTCTCACGATAGAGTCACTTAGAGTCGACGTTTGGAATAATAATGAGGATCGAAATGCACTGATAGCAGCGTGCTACAAATAGCGAAACGTAAACAATCGACCTCATCGCCTGATGAAGACGAGCAGCATTACAGTCGAAACGTCGCGATCTACATCTTAAGTGACTCTATCGTGAGACAAACGAACAAAGTTCATCTCCTATCTCCTATATTTTATTAACCCTTTAACTCCCAGATCAAATTTGTAATTCTCCCTACTGTCAACTATACAATTCTTATAATGTTCATTCAGAGAATTTAGTATTGAATCAACTAATTATCTATAAATTGATATTTTTCTTTATTCTCATCACTCATCTGGTTGATATTGTATTGATACTGTAAGGAAAAATTCTGCCTTGGTCACTCATGGGAGTTAAAGGGTTAAATTGAAAAATGTTTGGAAAGATTTTTCCTATGCATTAAAATATAAATATTATTATATTCAACTGTATCTAAGCAACAGAATGGTTGTAGATAATGGAATAAAAAGTTTTCACGAAAAGATATCTTTTTACAACATGCTCTGTAATTCCAACGTGTTGATTAGAAAAAACTCAGTACTTTTAGGTTTAGGAAGCTTTGGTTGCAAAGTATCCGTGTAGTGTACTTTTGAATTGTTTAACCCTTTCCACCCTAACATCAGTATGCATATTCTCCATACTGCTCTATATACATTTCCTAAAGTGCTGACGAGGAGAATTTGTTTAACAATCACGGGCTTCTTCAGCTGGTGGTCATTTTCTTTATTCTTATTACCTTAATATGTGATTCAGGAGTGATATTGTAAGGAGAAATTAAATGCTAGTGACCTTTAGAGGTTAAAGGGCCAATTTCTAAGCAGATACTCATTTAGGTTTTCCTTCTTGGATTGCGGTGTTGTTATTCTTTTCGTATTGGTAAACTCCTGTTGCTTAACTTAATGTTCATATTTTCTTTCGATCTTTATTTATCAGGATTACAGACAACGTAATGCGTACATTCTGACTCAAGCTTTATCAGATAACAGTATTATCTCGGTCCGTAAAATGCAAAAGAAAAAAAAGGAACTCGGCCAATATCCAATATTCAGCTTCTTTAATAACGCATATATTGACACATTGTAGCAAAAGAGTTGTCTTTTTATTGAACCAAAAATGTTCGTGTAGTTAAAACGAGCGCGCGATAACTAGTCGTTGTATTCTTCAAGTCACGGCAAACTCCCATGGGCAAATCGTAGGCAGTAAATTGACCAATCAGAGCGCGCGCTTTACGTTGGTCATGTTACAAAACGTACTTGGAAATCTAAAAAACCCAGTGATTAAATTATTACTGCTACGTCCATAGCATCATCAAGGGGTGAAATCCAAACTGATAAAAAAAACCGACACGCAAGCTTTTGTAACAACTATAAATACTTTAAAGAACTAAATGCATCATAATTTAGAAATTAACATAAACTGATTTAAAAATAAGATTTACATGTATTGACGATATTCCTACAAACTTTACAAAGACAAGCTTGGTTTTGTGGCGAATGTGTAATTTTTTTTTATTTCTCATAAATGGGTCATATTTCCGCACCCGTTGATTTACACGTATTCGTTTGGTTTTTCCACGTATCATCTCGACACAATTATTTTCGCACTTTACGAAGATTTGAATAAAGGCTTAAAAAAAATTCAACTTCTTAAAAACAAAGCGGATAGTCCCAAAGGTAATCTATTGTTTGCGCTATTGTTTTCTTCAACAAAAGACTGTAGGCATAATGAAGTATGGGGCTGTGCGGAAATTTTGCCCAAAGACATCTTGCGTGACCGCATACCGTGACACACAATTGAAACATGGCGCAGTTTAATCTCGAGCTTTGTTCCTGTGTAATTGTTCTCGTTGCATTTCTTCCTCTGGCTTCAGGTGAGCACCATATCATATCAAATCTACTCGAAAGATTTATTTTTATTTGAATACTACATTTAACAGAAATAGTGGGATATGTCTTGCAGTTTTGAGAGCTGGAGCTTAAGACTTCCGCGTACCATCGTAACTTAATCGCTAATGCTGTCAGCATTAAAACCAGATTAGAGTATTGTTTATTAATCTTAGGACAGATACCAAGCTCTCTTTAAAAACAATCCTTTCCAAAGCATGTTTGGGAATGTGACCAAACAATTGAATAAATTTGGGTTTATTCGCTACATTTACTAAATGCTAAAGTACGTTCAAGCGACTTGTGAACATTCAGTTCAAACAGTCCTTGGGGGTAAAACGACGCCACGCACCTTTCTGTCGAAAAATTCATTCTCATCCATGAAAAATTTGGGTTTTGAAGCTAATAGAACAACCTGGTAGATAATCGTGCTGAGGGTAAGTTTTAAAGTAATACTAATACAAGTCATTTAACTGAGATTTTGTCGTCGAACATATTTATTGCGACCGTCGTTGACTAAACTTCTACGCATGCCTTTGCATCAGGCATTGACTGATTCCATGTCTGCCTCAGAAACGTGTCTTTTCCAATCTTGCGGACAAAAATCAATACATTATGCTTACATTGGAGCTTAAGGAGAGCAAACAGATAATTGAAATTGTCTGCCTTTTCCAGTATTTCGTTCAGTTTCGCAATGAAACAATCATTATTCATTTCCGTTTCTCAAGCGAGGAAGGTGCGCGATTCACACGCGCGCATGCCCATGCAGGTGAAGGAGGCCGTTTCCTTTTGCCCCCGCGAGTCAAGCTCATGGCTACCTCTCGCCCAGTTTCCCTTGTAGTTAACGATATGCGACCGTGGCGATAAAATATCGAGCGTCGGACAGAAAGCGAATAGCTACCACTGCATTGACTGACCGGCTTCGCAAAATACCTATTTACAATTACAGTGAAGTGAGTGAGAGTTGGTCTACAGATCTTCTACAAGTTATTTGTTTGATCACTTGAATTATTAAACATGATTTGTATAAAGATACATGGAGCCTCATCGTGGTCTCAACTTATAATTTATTTGGTAAACGAACATGTCTTATGCTTACACGTCCCACGACGCATGCATAAGACCGCAGACCTAATATGATTACAATTTGCGTGGCACTATGAAGGCTGATTTAAATTATTACTCTCCCGAATAAGCGAACCCCTATCTCACTTTCTTCAATTTCTAGTAGGGATACAAGGAAATCTTGTTTCTATTGCCACTTTATCGATAACATTTTGGGCTTCAACCACCGCCGCATCAGTACAGGAGAGTAGATTCTTTTCCGTTCCAGTTATGTTTACCTTCATGTGCTTGCAGAGTTTCTTTACAATTTTTAAATAAGCACACGGGCCTTTCGTTAAAGAAATACGGTTCTTTGAAATACTTAAAATAGAGTTTGGGTCGAACTACTAAAAACTCAAACTTACATACTTCAGCTGGAATAAAAATGTTTCCACTGTAGCTGAAATCAACTAGATCGTACATGAAAATCCACATCCATAGCATCAAAGGGTGAAATTCAATCTGAACGACAAACCTACACAAACTTATGTGATAACTATAAAATACTGCAAAGAACAAAATGCATTATTTAGAAATAAGCATAAACTGATTGAAAGCTCCAGATTTACATGTCTTAGCGTAATGCTACAAATTATGCAAATACGAGCTTGAGTGGCAAGGAAACAGACATGTTTTGTCGCATGAGCTTTCTGTTACAAAAGGCCGAACTAGCAAATCAATCGTGACCACATACCGTGACACACTCAATCAAAACATGGCGCAGTTTAATCTCGAGCTTTGTTTCCGTGTAGTTGTTCTCGCTGTATTTCTTACTCTGGCTTCAAGTGAGCGCTATATCATATCAAATCTACTTGAAAGGTTTATTGTAATTTTGAATGCTACAATTAGCAGAAATGGTGGGATATATCTTTTAGTTTAGGGAGCTAAAGCTTAAGACCGAATACCATTGCAACTTAATCGCCAATGCAGACAGCATCAATACCAAAAAGATAGGAAAGCTCTTCCGGGTTTCGCTTCTCCTTTTCATGAAAACATTATCTTAAAACGAATGTGAATGTTGACTCCTTCATGCTTTTTTGGCTAGCTCGGCTAGGAAGGAAAGAGTTATTTACGAAAAGCAATTTAAACTTTACATTATTTAGCAAATAGATAGAGTCCGAAACCATTATGTTTACTTAGTAGACTTTTTATCAGTGTCAAAATAAACCACTCGAGGAAATTATGCTACCTATACTATGTACTCGGTGATTTTAGGTATACACTTTAATGGAAGGATTTCAGTTTAACTCGGCACTATTCTAAGACAGAGATAGTTTCAAATATAGTCTAATATTTTTGCCGTTGTTCTTTTCATTTAGGAACTGATATCATGGATTATGCGAATTCCAGTATATATTGGTTAACTCAGTCGCATTTCGACCAACCTGTACATTCTTGCCTTGCACCCCAGAAATCGTGCATTTACCCAAAAATTCAATTTATCTTTCATCTAAGGAAGGGTTAAAAACCCTGTTTTCCTGTGTCGAGTTATTTAGTAAATAAACCATCAGGCGGTTGGTATGTCTGTAGCTGAGATATTGTCCGGAAAATAAACATTTGGCAAAGTAGCGAAGCTTGGAGGGCAAATGAGTAATTATGAGTAGAAACCCTCAGTCAAGGACATTATTAGTCGACATACCAGCAAGCCAGATAGAGGTTTATCATTATACAATCCCTCTATTAATGTATTGTACATTGAGCAGCATTTGGATCACTTTTCACCAGACTCTAAAAAACGAGTTTGTTTTTCTCTCACGCTTTGCAGCTCGTTAAATATGCACCATTAGCCACTTGTTAACTATCTGGACCTTTAACTAGAGGTACCCATTAGAGAGAATCAAGGCTTGCGCGTCCCTTTTAAATCCAATCCTTTATCCTTGTTACAATTATAATTGTGAATATGTCATAATGCAAATGTAGATTTTGCTTCTATAGGGGCTTGTGTTGATTTTGACCTTGGAATGGGAGGTGGAACAATTCCAAATAGTGATATAACTGCTTCTTCTGAACAAAGTGCCAGCACACCAGCCATAAATGGTCGACTGAACTACACATCTGGATCATCATGGTGTGCACGAACAAGCGACACTAATCCATATCTACAGATTGATCTACAGGCAATTTATATCATCTGTGCTGTGTCCACTCAAGGGAATTCTCATGCAGATCAGTGGGTGAAGAATTACACATTACAATTTTCCACAAATGGGATAAATTGGACAGACTATGAGGAAAGTGGAAAAACCAAGGTAAATTGGAAATAGACTCTGAAGCATAGCTGCTACAGCTAGTTATATGCCAATAGAACATGGATTGTAAAGTCTGACAATATAGAATATCTTACAGGTAAAATAAGTCTTGTCCTAAGAATTGTTGATGTTAATAGTATTTAAACTATTTGTATTCTTATATCTGCTACGTTCTTAATTTGAGAAAAACACTATTGATGACTTTTGACTATTTTTTTGGTTCAAAGTTTCTGAGAGGAAATGATGACAGGAACTCGGAAAAGAAGCATGTTGTTTATGGAGTGTTAGCAAAACAACTGCGATTCCGGCCACGAACGCACCAGGCTGGGGTGTGTATGAGGACAGAGGTATTTGGAGTGAAAAAAAACCCAAGTGAGTTTGAAGCTTCAATGCATTTTTTGCATGTCTGCTATTATCGTGGTACCAGTATTGTTATCACATTGTAGGGTAGTCTAAGATACTCTTTTAATCTTTACGCAAGTTTTTCAAAGCATGTGAAATGAGAACAGCTGATAGAAAAAGACTGAATTTGAAGCTATTGTTTGGTACTTAAAACGTCATTATGAGTTATTAAAATAATCTGGTAAGCTTTAACTTATAGATCTATTGTTTGTTTTGTAAAGTTAATAATGCAAATTAATGGCCTTAAAGTATCGGGTAAAAATACCAAGTGATTTGAAGTGAGAGTTGGTCTACAGATCTTCTACAAGTTATTTGTTTGATCACTTGAATTATTAAACATGATTTGTATAAAGATACATGGAGCCTCATCGTGATCTCAACTTATAATTTATTTGATAAACGAACATGTCTTATGCTTACACGTCCCACGACGCATGCATAAGACCGCAGACCTAATATGATTACAATTTGCATGGCACTATGAAGGCTGATTTAAATTATTACCTTGCAGCTTGTGAAATGGAGGCCATTGGTCTGGCCAGTGGTGGTACAATTCCAGACAGCAGCTTCTCTGCCTCATCGCATTTTAATAATAAGTATTTACCCTCTTATGGTCGACTAAATAAAAATAAGCGGGGTTGGGCACCCTCGACTACTTCCGATCCTGCCGACTACCTCCAAATTGACCTTCTGTATGAGTATGTTATCTGTGCTGTTGCTACTCAAGGAGCTAATGGTATCAACGAGTGGACAGAAAACTACAAGATTCAGTTATCAGTTGATGATACCACTATGGTTACCTACCAAGAAAACAATGCAGACAGGGTAAGTTTATATAAAAGTCATGTGAATATTCATGTAAGTTACAAAAAAGCCAATAGTATCTAGGTCCTAGAACACTGTCTCAATTTTTTGAGTCAAGTGGAGGGAGGTAAAAGAAGTGTGTACCTGGTCAAGGCTCAGTCTTGTTGTTTAATAAAGTATGTAGTCTATAGCAAAGAAAATAAAAATATTGTGTGAAAAGGCTTTCGAAAAATCTTATTTTTCGGTGTTGTTTCCAGTGGTTCTCATATTGTAATCTCTTTCGAACTACTTGTACCTCTCCCTTAGGCTATTCACCAGAAATGGTATACAGGGTCAGGTACCGGTGTTTTTGAGTTAGTTTTGTAACAATAGAAACTAGGTCTTTCAATAGCTATTAGAGACGTGTAAGCAACTGATACTTAATAGTGGTCAATGAAGCAGTACTATCAAGACTATTTTGACACAATTATTTCACATTTTGTACCACAAACTACAGGTCTTTCTCGGAAACTCAAATCGAAATGGCATCGTAAAAAACAGTCTCCAGGAATTTGCAAGTGCAAAGTTTATCCGTTTTAAGCCAACGGCATACAATAGCTTTAAAGCTCTGAGAGTGGAAGTTTATGGAATACTTCTAACAAAAGGTATTTATTTGCTCTTGTTTTTTTCTCCCCCTGAGACAGAAATGAAGTCATATTATTCAAATTATTTGTGGAAGACAAGCCTAGGTAATCGTGCAGAGCTAGCTAAAGACGAGTTATAAACTATCCAATATTGATAGAGCCTTGTAATTGGTCAGGTGAAAATTTTTTTAAAAACCACTATATAGCTGACCATAAGAGATGAGAGAATTTGAAAATCAATAAATTTAGGTTTTTTTAAAAGACTTAAATATCGTTTTAAAATTCTTGAATATATTCGGCTCAGATCCTTCAGGTTCTCTTTCTGTTAAATTGAAAAAAAAGTTTTGCTTAGATTATTATTTGTGCTTGATACGAAACAGTGTCTGATGTGATTGTAGCATTGTACATTGTAGATTCTGGAGCTCAGTGGGTTTCCATTACAACAGCATCATTTCTCTCCTTTTATGTATAGCACATCTTCACACTCGGGATACAAATAATGTATATTTAATGCATGTACACAGTCCCATGATCCTTCACTTTGATCCGAGGAATATCTAAGGCTCTCTAACGTCATGAGGGTGATTAATTTACATTCATATCACTAAATCAACTAAAAATTATAACAAGCTACTGATATTGTTCATTTCAGTTCCATCACAACCTCCGGCAGCCTTCAAGTTAACTGCAAGCTCTTCGATCAGCATCACAGCTTCCTGGCAGTTGCCACCAGTCTTTGCCAGACATGGAAGAAACATTACAGGGTTTAAACTGTTCTACAAAAAGAAAGGTTCTGGTGGATCAGCAACGACCTTGACTATTAGCAAGGGATCGACATTAAGTAGAAATGTCACCTGGCTTGATAAGTACACAGAGTACGAATTTACAGTGTTGGCCTTCACCTCTGATGGTGATGGACCAAATAGTTCTGTTGAGGTGGAAAGGACAATGGAAGATGGTATGTGACAGATTGGGAAGGATGATAATCTCATTGCTGTGTTTATGGTGTGTTGTATGTTTATCAAGGGTGCGTGGTTGAGTAGGTGACCAAAGGAATAAATAACCATGATGTTACCTTGGATCGAATTGATAATTTATTCTATCAAAACTTTCAAAACATAATAGCAATAAATTTGAGTTGACAGGTGAAGATTTTACATCAAGTGAGCTTAAGGAAAAATATCCATGCAGTTACTTTTGATTGATTCAATTATTTACTTTATAAAAACTTTCAAAACAGAAAAAGCAATGAATTTGAATGGAAAAGTAGAGATTTTACATTAAGAATTTAGATGTTTTTTACAAGTAAGCGTACTGATCAAAACACTATCCAATTGCAGTTCCTTCACAACCTCCATCTAACTTTATGGTCGGGGCAACCTCTTCTACCAGTGTTAGAGCATCCTGGCAGTTACCAGCTGAAAATTCTAGAAATGGAATAATCAATGGCTTTAAACTGTTTTACAAAAAGAGAAGTTCTTCAGGGCCAGGAACTGTCCTTCTTATTAAAAGTGCAGCAGTTTTAAACAAAGTTGTTGATGGGCTTGATAAGTACACAGAATATGAATTTCAAGTGTTGGCCTTCACTTCTGTTGGTGATGGAAAAAACAGCTCTGTGGTTGTTAATAGAACAAAAGAGGATGGTTAGAGTTGTCATTTGTGATTTAATCAAAGGCTAGATATGTCTTCTCTTCTGAAGAGTTATTAAGAGAATATTGAAAATAGATATGTAACCAGAGTTTTGTGAGGGGAAAGACTATGACTTAATTATAGTATACAGGAAACTATTTCAACATAACTAACCAAATGATTGCATCTTGATTAGCAATTATAGCATTTCAATTTGCTCATGAAAATTATGCTTGTTGGAAGATGTTGGCGATTCTGATTGTTTTTTTATTGGCAGCCTTCCATATGTATTTAGACCCCAAAGGTGCACCTATTTTGTGTAAGAGGTTGATAATAATTTATGTATGAGGGTCCATGACCATCATTTTTTGGAACCTCATCCATTTTTAAATCAATTTTTTTTTCCACCCAAGGAGAGATTTTTAAAAATAGAGGTGAAATGTCATCAGATTCCCTTTCTTTCAAAAATGCTGTCTTAGCACAGATTATATGGCAATTAAACTAACTTATTTTGAATAGTGTACCAGAATTTAACTGGGTAAATCATGTACAAAATGCTAATTTTTCTCAACATATTTGCATAATTAAGCAAAAAAAGATTTCTGAAAAGATTTCTGCTCAATGATGAAAGAAAGGTGATGATGAAATGATATCTTCATGATGTAATAAATATGATTTAGAAATTATTATGATTATTATCCCAACATAAATGTATCTTCCTTATTACAGCTCCTTCAAAGCCTCCTAGTGGCTTTAATCTGACTGCATCCTCTTCTACTAGTATTACAGCATCCTGGCAGTTACCGCCAGCAAATTCCAGAAATGGAATAATCAAAGGATTTAAATTGTTCTATCAAGAGAAAGGCTCTGCAGGACCAGGATTGATGCAGTATATAACAGATGAGTCAACGCGTATTGAAGTAGTCACTGGGCTTTACAAGTACACAGAATATGAATTTGAAATACTGGCATTCACTTCTGTTGGTGATGGACCAAAGAGTTCCATTTTAACTGAAAGAACAAAAGAGGATGGTAAGACATGTAGAATATTTATATTGTTGCCCAAATACTCGGTGAATTTCCTCCCATATGGAGCTTTCTTTCTTTTCATAATATTAATAGAACAGTTGGTTTTAAGAAAACATAGGAGGCTGGTAAGAATTATGATCCTTTGATAATTCTTATTACTGTGAAACCCTGAAAACCCTGGACAGCAAAAACGATTCTTGAATGTTATTCTGCCTGAAAAAATGCTATTCTGCCTGAAAGAATTACTGCAGGCCCAAAAAATTAGTTACTTTCATCATGTTGCTAACCTTGAAATGATTATCCAAGCAAGTTATGAAATGACAGAGGAGCAATGTTCATTCACAATATGCAGGTTATCAATGAAGGGATGATTTAGTGCCAAATCATTTTTAGGCTTGAAGTAAAGTCCTTCGTGCAAGAAATTTAACCATGACAATAGACCTTTTTAATGCCATTGCCATCTTGGATCATCCAGTTCTCCATGATAAATTTATTCTCAATTAGCCGTGGAAACTGCACCTACAGTTGTAGTGAGTGGAAAAGGGCAAGAGCTGGCATTGTCAAAGTATTTAATCATCTTTCCTTAGAAGTAGAACTCTTCATTGACAATATGTCAACGTATGTCTCAATCATTTGTTCCCTTCTTTTTCATTTTAGACACTTGAAGTAAGAAAAAAAACTTAGTTATCAGTTCTCTGTCTTGATCCAGTCTTCTTTCTTTTAACCCTTGACCCTTATATAATCATGAACTGTCACAAAACCCCGTCGTTTTTAATGGCTGTTCTTCTTTTATTTGTTATTCAAGTGAAGAAAATGATGGTAAACCTCTTCAAACGTTAGTTTCTTTAAGAGAATTTTTTGACACTCCAATTGATGCTTCCAAGGAATTTTAATTATTCTGAGTGTCATGCGATTTCTGGCAATGAAGTTGTGGTGTTGGTCAGATTGTTATTATAATAGTTTTCAATCTGATACCAATGATTCCAAAATGTAGTTTGGGGTCTTGCAAAATCGTATAAAAATGGAGCTATTAATATTTGTATCCGGATGTATTGTTCCCCATGTTATGATCAGTATTAGGTGGAAGCTATCCTTACCTGTTAAGCCAAGTAGTTCTTGTCATATAGTTATGTTATGTAGTCTATTTTTTAATATCCAAACAAAATTTTTAGGAAAATGCTACCGCAACTTACTCCTGGTTTGAAGTAGACTGAACTGTTTTTAATTTTCTCTCATGTTATTTATATTGGTATCTTAAAACAATTTATGCACAATTTGTATACTGCATAGGCCAAGATGGCTTTGGTTTCCCTTGCCAGTTCACAAAGCACTTCCGTAACTTCCTTCAACAAAATACAAATCCTACTGAATCATTGCAGAGTCAACAAAAATTTGATGTCGATACAACAAACATTCCAAACATTTACTGACAGTATTTCAGGTGTTCATGGTATGAAGAGTTTGACTGTAAAACACCTGTTCCTTCCTATACATAAACATTTAATGTTAGAGCTGTGACTATTGAACCTGGACCAAATAGGACAATTACTGTAACTACAAAGGGAACGGGTAAACTTCGCTTCATATCTTGAAATGACCTCTTTTCTTAAAAACAAGAACAAAAATGACCATGTTATTTTTACCACACTAAACTAAATTTTTATACATTGTGTTAATTCAAAGAACAAACAGTAGCTGGTCGCCCAAAATAACTTAATAGCTAAACTAGTTGGGTTACTCCTTTTTATTAATTGGAATAAACACAAAAGTAGGAAAAAAGTGGCAATTGGCTAAATTATTTATGCCTATATCTTAATTGAATATAGTACAATAGTGCAAATAATCTAAAGGTGATTCGCCAACACTAATTAACATAAATGAAAGAATAAAACAAATCAGGAAGAAAGATGAGGATTGTTGAAAATGAGCAACTTAGGATAAGTGATTGCCATTTGCTGTGAACAATTAACAATAATTATTGTTCTTTGTTAATTAAAGACTTAAATAATTCCTTATTGTTCAGCTATCACTTATGGAAAGGAAATATCTTAGATTTTAGACTTGTCCTGGTACATTTTAAGTGACAGAGGTTAAACTGTAAGTTAAGTTTATCGAAAATTCTTTGTATTTTTCTCCAGATCGTGGTGAAAATATTTCCCCTTTGTGAATAGAACACCTCAACGTTTTTTTCTAAAAATAAGTAGTACTGTCCTCTAATAATTTAGAGGTTTTTTTACTCTATTTCTTAGCACCAAGTGGTGGCCCAGAACCTCTTTCACTCTCCCCAGTGGACAAGACGACTTTTAACATTTCATGGGAACCTCTACCAAGAGAAAAGAGTCACGGAAAAGTTATTTTGTATGAAGTCAAGGCCGTCTTCTTGAGGAAAGGAAATTTGCGCAAACGATCTGTCATTAACAGCCCCTCTGTCAATACGTCGGTGACATATGTTGTCCTGTCTGACTCGGAACTTTGTGCTAAATATAATGTCTCTGTTCGAGCTTACACAGCAGAAGGGCCTGGACCCTATGGCGAACCTTTGGAACTGGAGACATCAAGTGAGTTTGATGAGATTATTATGAAAATTGTATTGGTTTGTGACATGATTGGTGAAAAAAAATACTAAAAAAATTATTTTGTTTATTTTATGATTACTGACAATTTTTAAAAAAGCACAACTTGTAACATTCATCATATGATTAGATTCTTTCCTCAAGTTATTCTGACTCAATAACTTTTTCAATATACAAGGCCTTCCTTTAACTTTTTTGTTCTCTAACATAAAACTACAGGACCTGACGCACCAGGGGAATTTAAAGTAACAGACTCAGGAACAAACCAGATTACCCTGGCGTGGAAACAATATGATAAAAAGGAAACAATTGTCTATGCTGTAAGTTGGATTAAAATTACCGTATTTGCTCCCTTTGGGAGAAATTATTTCGCATGTAATTATAAGTAGTATGTATACCGTACATAGTTAGACATGTCTTGAAATAGTAATAATAATAATAATAATAATAATAATAATAATCGAAATATTTATCCAGGTTAACCCTTCAACACAAAAGTACTGTTATCAACGGGGTTCTGCTGATTAAGAATTTAAAACTAAGAAATATGAAATTATTAAAATATCTATAAGATGGTGTCTATAGTACTATCTATAGGCAAACTTAATGTTTGTGTGAGATGTTTTATGTATATTCATATTTTTAGTGCTGATACTAATAAATGTGTAACGACGATGTCAAAGGGAATTCCTTAATATGTTTCATATGCAGGATTTTGTTTCAATATGAAATTTACTTTTCAAAAGAAAAAAACAACTCTTATCTTTGCTAGATTTTCAAGAAACTTTAACCCTTGTGAATGGCTTGATTCCAAGTCAAACCAATTGTATCTTAGTCACAACATCATATATTTACAAAAAGGAAGTCCTTTTTATATATTTTGACTCAATTTAAAAAACAAAAGTAACCAGGCAAGTAACCCAAAATGAGAACAGAGTCATCATTTCAGCTAGAAACTATTGACTTTACTCAAATCCAATCCCAAGACCATTCTTGAAATCGCATAATTTGTATCAAAACAAAAAGTCAAAATCACAAAACTAATTTATTTTATCGGAATATTAACTGTTCCTCGAGATTCAAAATTGCTTTATAAAAAAACTTTGTATAATTTAATTTGTCCAAGCTTACTTCCTATCAGAGATTTTAAAATTAGATTAACGTAGATTCTATATCTCGGCTTAAATTACAGAAACAATAAATTTGAAGTAATTTGATATCGGAGCCTTTTGTACTTAATCGTGTAGGTGGAGTACACTGGAACAAAGTCCTACAATAAAACGTTCAGAGATGAGCGGACTATAGAAGCAATAAATGCAACAACGCAGAAAGTAGAAGGCTTGATTCCAGGCACCACATATAAATTTAGAGTTCATGGCACCTCTGTTTGTGGTGAGAGCGCTTCCGAAGTCGTCTCAAAGATGACAGATATGATGGGTAAGTTTCCAAATTCTTTGAGGCCAACCAATCATTGTAATAGGTTATCTATGAAACTATCTAAGAAAACATTCGCTCTGATGAAGGGCCAACGCTCGAAACGTCAGCTTTGAAACTCCTAACGGCGGCCAATTTCCGTTATCATCTCAGTTGACAATACAAAATTACTTTGATATACTCTCACACCGACGTAGCCCAAAGATTCTTTAGAAACTTACCCCCTTGGATCATTTACCCATGACACTCTTACCTTTCTATTTTAATCAAAACTGATGATATCAAAATTTTTCCAATTTTTTGTTTTAGATAGATCTACCCACGCTTGCTTGAAGGGAGTTTAACGCTATCATGTGGTTCTTAGTGTAGGATATCGATAGCGGTTTATCCGTTGGATAGCTTTATCTACCCTTTGAACAAATGGACCTTGTTTTCGATGTTCGCGTGCTTTCGAAATGAATTGGTGAAATTGATTTTTTTCCTGCTGGTGAAAGAAAATAATATTAAATCTGGCGGTTGATAATCAATAGTGCTCAATGTCTTTAAAGAAATAGCTTTAACGAGAACATTTAGTTACATGTACATTGATCTTCCGAAAAGTCTGAGGTCTGGGGGTGTGCTTTTTATAGTAAATATTTAAGTAGTATTGATAAGCTCTTTGCCAGGTGTTATAAGTTAGGTTACTGCTTAAAGCGGTATAGTATCTTGGATATTCGTCATGATAGAGATATGAAATTATGACGAAGGATCTCTTCCACGAACACTGCCTTGAGGGATCTTTTACCTCCCCAGAGGACACGGCAGTTGAGAAGTAGGTTGCATAATTATATTCTACCTAAGGTCCAGACAAGTCGTTTTAAATCTGTGTTTATAAATAGATGTCTTTTTAATTGCAATTAATCATTATTTCTTCATGTAAATTGTTGCACGTCTGTTTGCGCAATGAATTCTTAATAAAGACCTTTTTTATTATTAGGGGTTATAATAATAAAAAAGGTCTTTATTAAGAATTCATTGCGCAAACAGACGTGCAACAATTTACATGAAGAAATAATGATTAATTGCAATTAAAAAGACATCTATTTATAAACACACAAGTACAAGAGTGTTGTTGTGGTTCAGAAGCTATTTTTTTTCCTTACCAGCTCCTGAAGCCCCACATCCACATAATATAACCGATGTTGAGGTTTCTCAGACAGTTGTGGATATTTATCTGTGGCCTGTTGAACAAAAATATGGTCCAGTAAGGTAATTATCAATAAGAATGTGATTTTCTAAAGAAGCAGAGGTGGAATAGATCCTGCATTAAGATATAAGGTAAGATTACCTGCCGCTTCTCGATAAATGAGGTCACGCTCCCTCCATGAAGGCTGGATTCGTGCGTGCGACAGAAATTAAACTTAAGAGGCGTTAGATATTTAATAATTTTTGAAAAAGGTTCATTAAAAGTGTCATTTAGGAAATAAAATTTAAGAGGCGTTAGATGTTTTATAGTTCTTGAAAAAGGTTCATTAAAAGGGTCCTTTAGGAAATATTAAGTGAATTACGAAACTGTGGGCGGATTCTCGATGTTAATGGTCAGTAGCCCCTAAATGCTATCTTAATGGCCTCTTTTCGAGATGTTACTCATTAGTCTGGCATTTTGTTTTATACCTTTCAGTGCTTATCAGGTTATTGTTCTGAAAACCGCTAATGGCGTTAAAGAGCTTCCAGACAATTATGATTCAAAACTGAAAGCTTCCAGTGATGCTAAGAAAGAGAACATGAATTTTTACATTGCTGCTGAGATAGAAAATGACCCATTACTCAGCAAACCTCAGAAATTTACCGTTGGCGATGGTCATAAAACTAAGGAATTTGTGAATGAAGAACTTGAGAAAGGAGAAAACTACATTGTGTATGAGAGAGCTCTAACTAAAGCCGAGAAGGTATGTAAACTACTTATTTAAAACATTTTCCTCTTTTTTTTCAACCAGAATCATCTGACCATCAGCGTGGTGAAAAGGTCTGCCTTTTCTTCTGGAAAAATATGTAACCCCTCTCTATAAAGATTTGGCCCAGGAGGAGGGCTATTTTAAACTCACTAGAGCACAAACGTGCTCCCATTAGTTGTGCAACTGGGTTTATTGACCTTTTTCTGAGTCGATTTTTAAGAGTAGCTTGCTAGACAGTACCTTTCTCCTCCTAGTGTATGTAAACACATACACCAGGAGGTTATGTAATCGAACCATACAATAACTTGGCAGTTCCTTTGCTCTCGACTCAGTGGCCTCTTTGATTTTAAAGCACGTGCTCTTTTTGTTTTTGTTTTTGTATATTTCACAGGGGGAATTAAAGGGATACGCAAGCATAGTTGCCAAAATTTCCATCACCTCTACTACCACGGGTTTGTCTATATTGTACTTAATAAGCAATGAAGTTACATATTGTACTACAAAGTAACAGAGAGCAAAATGATTTCTAGAGCAGTTCTTTACTTGCAAGAATGTTGGCTCCGAGAGCCTCATGCCTAGGTTGGTATTAATTACAACTGGCCTGGAGATTCTCCTCCTCAGATTATCTAGATCATCAAGCTATGCTCAATCCAAAACACCGACTTTGAGTGTTCACCCTTTACCCCAGATTTTGTCTCACTCATGATCACTTTCGTAGCAACCTAAATTTGGTGACGGTAATAAGCTGCATCGCACATCGGAGCCAACAAAATGATTTTGATAACACAATGTCGGTGTGTCATGGACTCTCTCGTCTTGTTCAATAAAGTTTAGAGACTGGACTTGGCGCTGATTTTTTAAATTAAATTGCTCATAGTGCTGAGCTTTATTGAGCTACGTCACAATATTTTGTGTGCTTTTTTGCCGTTTTGTTCCTGAAAAACTGTAATGAATGCGAGGGAAACCATAAGTTAATTGATATCCAGGGCAGACAAACACAATAAAAGCACGAATGAGCCTAAAAAGATCAAGGATGGTTAAGAATGGAGAAGTTTGACAGCGATTACTAATGAAGAAGTTCTATTTTTTTAATGTACTTTCCTCCACCTAGCTCCTTTGAGACTACCCAGTAAACTGTAATGAATGCGAGGGAAACCATAAGTTAATTGATATCCTAATATGATATTGGTACAGTTGTGATGTTGAATAACTTGGAAGAAGGAAAGCAGGTAAAAATCATGGCATGTTTTTGAAAAGCATAAAGCAACATTCTTCGCTCTGTGTTTGCAACGAAGCAAGCCTTAGATGAAATAGGGCTCTTAGAGCGGTCAAATCCCTAGAAAACGGCCATGAGCCCTTACTGTAGGCCGATGTCTTTCTTAGCGGACCGTAAGACTACATGGAAGTCATGTAAGCCTAGGACAAAGCATGGCCCTGAACTTTTCATGGTACCCAGTAACCCTTGTTTGCAGACAAAAAATTTTATTGAACTCTTAAGACAAGAGAATGATTGTACTTGAAAACTGTTCGGGAATGTTTGGAGATGACAGCTAGAACACTACAGAGGCTCAAGACAGCTGTTACAAAAGGTCTGGCAAACAAAAGAAGATGAATCCCTCAAAATTTGCCACGAATAGTCGAAGAAAAAAAAATTAATTGATAGGGCCGAGGAAGGCGTGAAGAGAATCGCTGCAAAGCCACCGAAGAAAACTTGAAATCAAGCATTGCAAAGCAACCTGGGACTGCCCACGAATGTTTGCAACTGGGCTGCTTGAGATCTAAAAGATACATTTCATCATTGTGACAAAGTTACGATAACGATATTTCTATCATCGAAAGGAAAGTTTTACTCGTCCAATATAAATACTGATTAATAAAACTGACCCATCTATTTATTAATGGTATGTATTCAGATATCTCAGGAGCTTTTCCCTCCTTAATCATCATCCTGCTGTTGTTCTAGCGTTTTGGTCTTGGTGAAAGTTTTACTAACAGTTTTTAGCAAGCTTGTAATGCCATACTCAAGCGCACCACATGGTTGCATATGAATGGCTAATTTTTTGTGATTCTATTTTGCAAACTTTGTAAGTGCAGCCTTATTTCGTAGACATCGATACCAAAGGTGTTGTTCCTTCCAGGTGATACCATTTGTGTTTTGTTGTCTTGTTTTGTTTTATTTCCTTCATATGTTTTTCTTATTCAGATATTCGGAGACGTTAAGCACTCAGTGAGCACACTTGAACCTAATTTGATCTAACCTTTGATTTGTTTAACAATGAAAGGCTAAAATGCTGATTTGGTTGGTTGTCTGTTTTGAAGTTGGCCATCAACTGAGGAGCTTTTTATGTTATTGTTTAGCTGAGAAGAGAGGCTGCAAAGCCAGCACGCTACTTTTTGTCCTGAGCTTTGTTAAGGAATAACTAATCCATTTTTATCAAATCTCAGATAAACCTCACGTCAATGATCTTCCTGAAAGAACCATTACAGCAGTTGGCGAACTGGCGGTGTTGACTTGTGATGTTAGTGGTGACCTTGAGGCTTCTGTTACCTGGACCAAAGATGGACTTACCAGTATACCTCGCGCTCAGTTCAAGAACAGCGGCAAGATACTTATTATACAAGATGTTGTCCCTAGTGACAGTGGCGTTTATGAATGTAAAGCAATGAACTTGTTTGGAGAGAGCCGTACATCTACAGTACTAATTGTTGCTGGTACGTAGAAACTGATTTACAACTACATTAAAAATTACATAACAATTGCTTAATCATTTCTTCTGTGAGGTAAATATGTGGAAGAGTAGGTGTATTATTTTTAACAATACGTCAGAAAATTTGCCAACCTTTACCAAAGTTAATGACCAAGTATGGTTATGCTGAGCACCACGATGATCACCATTGCAACTCGTATAAAACGTACTCCAGCCTCTTATTTACAGGTCATTCAACAGTTATTGGACTTGAAAGGTTAAAATAGCATTTTGAAAATTACCGGTAACAACAAGGCAAACGACTACTCAAAGTGCAAACCAAACGTACATCATGGTAGTGTCCCCATATGTTTGTTATACCCTTCCCCGTTTTGCATGAGCATGATCATGTCAAAATTTCTTTTAGTCTCAATACAATTTTAAATCTTTCCACACAGTGCCACCCAGAATTATGGAAGAGCTTTCCCCTTCTGAGGTAATTTGTGAAAAGCAAACTCCGTGTTTTCTCTCATGTCAAGCATCAAGTTATATCCCGTTTGACTACTCTTGGACGAAGGATGGCCAGGTTCCAACTAGTGATAACATCAAGTTGATGAATAACAGTATCATCGTCACGCCACGGGATAGACAAGATTATGGAGAGTATGTGTGTCACGCTACAAACAGCTTTGGATCAACAGAGTATATAATCACTCTGCTTTCTCCTAAAGGTAATCAAGATGATGAGGGTAAATATTCTTCCTAAATATTCGAACATTCTTAAATGTTTTCCTTTCAAAAATTTTGGAAAGCCCAGAACTATGAAGTCCAGTTAAGAGTTTTTGGGGGTTCTAATTACAGTTTTTTTGTATAATCATTTATGTATCAAAAGCAAAATTTTGTGGTGGTCTAATGCGCCGACGTTGTTCTATGTGAAGTTACATTTTCTTTCTTCAATTAGAAAGTTATCATAGTGTGCAATGCAGTTAGATCATTCCATATATCAAAATTGGCCTGTTAGGCTGTAACTAAAGAAAAAAAGAGCTATATATACCATTGTTGAGGGTGCTCAAGGCTAAAAAATATTTCTGTGTTTCTCCTGTTGTTGTCCTAATGGCTCAAAGTCTCTGAAGGACGAATTTTGAATGAAGAAAGAATAAGAAAATTATGGGATAGAATGAAGAACGACCTAAAGACGAGAACGTTTGTTAAAGCATTTAGGTTTCGGGGTTAAAAGAAACTTCGTATTCCTCAGCGTGAAATTACTTAAAAAAAAAACAACAACAACAACTAAACTATGTTTTCAGTGTTTGATGGTTGGTTCTAAAGTCGTTGGTTTTCCTTCGCAAGGTATACCACGAAGCATCTTCCTTGCTAGTGTAATTGCACTATCTTGTGCTGTGGTTGTGTTGCTCATCATAATTTGTGGGCTGCTATGGCAGCGGAGACGAGCTGTTCCTAGTGAAAGGATACAGGGTAAAGAAAAGGTTGACTTTCACGGCGTCAAATCTTCACCTGATCGACAGTCGAATGATGAACAAGCTTCAGACCCAAATACGTATATGGAACTCAAAGCCAGGCTCCCGAACCATAAACTGTCTCATGTTCCAACTGAGTATCAGTCGCCACAGGAAGTACCCATGAACCCCGAATATTACAATATGGTGCTTCAGAAAGAAATTGGCGGGAAACAAAATGAAGAAGTGTACGAGGAAATATGATAATCCCCAAATAATTTCCTCAAGAACAGACATGACTACAATTGGTTTCTGGTCAAGGCAGTTTATCAGCCAATTTACAGCAGTGCGGCTGTAAGAGCTTCCTCGGCTAGCAACGACTTTTATTTGGTCGATTCGAAATTAATTATATGAATCTTTCTCGTATTTTACGCATACCTGTACTATTATAGGGAATCCATTCTATCAAGTGAGATTTAATCTGCAATTGCATATCCCAGTGGCAGCATGAAAATTTCAATTCGAGTTAAAGTGAGTTCTGAACCAGAATTAAAGTTAAAGTACTGAATTTGCAAACTCGTTTAAGAGCCAGTAGATATAAAAAGAGAGCAAAATGTAAAAATGTAATGGAAGTTGTTCCTTATATTTTAACTTTTAAGGAAAATTACATTTTTTGAACCGTTTATTATGTTCTTATACATAGTAGATTCTTCTAAATCGTAAAACAAATCTGGTTTGTACTCTTCCTTTGAAGAAATTGAAAAAGGTTAGCTAACAGAATATTATTGTTAGATATTTGTTGATAGCTGAATAGAAAATTTACACTCTAGTCTCTTGAAGATATATCTTAGTCAGGCTATTTACAAATTGAAGAAAATGGGAGATGAACGTTGTTCGTGTCTCACGATAGAGTCACTTAGAGTCGACGTTTGGAATAATAATGAGGATCGAAATGCACTGATAGCAGCGTGCTACAAATAGCGAAACGTAAACAATCGACCTCATCGCCTGATGAAGACGAGCAGTATTACAGTCGAAACGTCGCGATCTACATCTTAAGTGACTCTATCGTGAGACAAACGAACAAAGTTCATCTCCTATCTCCTATATTTTATTAACCCTTTAACTCCCAGATCAAATTTGTAATTCTCCCTACTGTCAACTATACAATTCTTATAATGTTCATTCAGAGAATTTAGTATTGAATCAACTAATTATCTATAAATTGATATTTTTCTTTATTCTCATCACTCATCTGGTTGATATTGTATTGATACTGTAAGGAAAAATTCTGCCTTGGTCACTCATGGGAGTTAAAGGGTTAAATTGAAAAATGTTTGGAAAGATTTTTCCTATGCATTAAAATATAAATATTATTATATTCAACTGTATCTAAGCAACAGAATGGTTGTAGATAATGGAATAAAAAGTTTTCACGAAAAGATATCTTTTTACAACATGCTCTGTAATTCCAACGTGTTGATTAGAAAAAACTCAGTACTTTTAGGTTTAGGAAGCTTTGGTTGCAAAGTATCCGTGTAGTGTACTTTTGAATTGTTTAACCCTTTCCACCCTAACATCAGTATGCATATTCTCCATACTGCTCTATATACATTTCCTAAAGTGCTGACGAGGAGAATTTGTTTAACAATCACGGGCTTCTTCAGCTGGTGGTCATTTTCTTTATTCTTATTACCTTAATATGTGATTCAGGAGTGATATTGTAAGGAGAAATTAAATGCTAGTGACCTTTAGAGGTTAAAGGGCCAATTTCTAAGCAGATACTCATTTAGGTTTTCCTTCTTGGATTGCGGTGTTGTTATTCTTTTCGTATTGGTAAACTCCTGTTGCTTAACTTAATGTTCATATTTTCTTTCGATCTTTATTTATCAGGATTACAGACAACGTAATGCGTACATTCTGACTCAAGCTTTATCAGATAACAGTATTATCTCGGTCCGTAAAATGCAAAAGAAAAAAAAGGAACTCGGCCAATATCCAATATTCAGCTTCTTTAATAACGCATATATTGACACATTGTAGCAAAAGAGTTGTCTTTTTATTGAACCAAAAATGTTCGTGTAGTTAAAACGAGCGCGCGATAACTAGTCGTTGTATTCTTCAAGTCACGGCAAACTCCCATGGGCAAATCGTAGGCAGTAAATTGACCAATCAGAGCGCGCGCTTTACGTTGGTCATGTTACAAAACGTACTTGGAAATCTAAAAAACCCAGTGATTAAATTATTACTGCTACGTCCATAGCATCATCAAGGGGTGAAATCCAAACTGATAAAAAAAACCGACACGCAAGCTTTTGTAACAACTATAAATACTTTAAAGAACTAAATGCATCATAATTTAGAAATTAACATAAACTGATTTAAAAATAAGATTTACATGTATTGACGATATTCCTACAAACTTTACAAAGACAAGCTTGGTTTTGTGGCGAATGTGTAATTTTTTTTTATTTCTCATAAATGGGTCATATTTCCGCACCCGTTGATTTACACGTATTCGTTTGGTTTTTCCACGTATCATCTCGACACAATTATTTTCGCACTTTACGAAGATTTGAATAAAGGCTTAAAAAAAATTCAACTTCTTAAAAACAAAGCGGATAGTCCCAAAGGTAATCTATTGTTTGCGCTATTGTTTTCTTCAACAAAAGACTGTAGGCATAATGAAGTATGGGGCTGTGCGGAAATTTTGCCCAAAGACATCTTGCGTGACCGCATACCGTGACACACAATTGAAACATGGCGCAGTTTAATCTCGAGCTTTGTTCCTGTGTAATTGTTCTCGTTGCATTTCTTCCTCTGGCTTCAGGTGAGCACCATATCATATCAAATCTACTCGAAAGATTTATTTTTATTTGAATACTACATTTAACAGAAATAGTGGGATATGTCTTGCAGTTTTGAGAGCTGGAGCTTAAGACTTCCGCGTACCATCGTAACTTAATCGCTAATGCTGTCAGCATTAAAACCAGATTAGAGTATTGTTTATTAATCTTAGGACAGATACCAAGCTCTCTTTAAAAACAATCCTTTCCAAAGCATGTTTGGGAATGTGACCAAACAATTGAATAAATTTGGGTTTATTCGCTACATTTACTAAATGCTAAAGTACGTTCAAGCGACTTGTGAACATTCAGTTCAAACAGTCCTTGGGGGTAAAACGACGCCACGCACCTTTCTGTCGAAAAATTCATTCTCATCCATGAAAAATTTGGGTTTTGAAGCTAATAGAACAACCTGGTAGATAATCGTGCTGAGGGTAAGTTTTAAAGTAATACTAATACAAGTCATTTAACTGAGATTTTGTCGTCGAACATATTTATTGCGACCGTCGTTGACTAAACTTCTACGCATGCCTTTGCATCAGGCATTGACTGATTCCATGTCTGCCTCAGAAACGTGTCTTTTCCAATCTTGCGGACAAAAATCAATACATTATGCTTACATTGGAGCTTAAGGAGAGCAAACAGATAATTGAAATTGTCTGCCTTTTCCAGTATTTCGTTCAGTTTCGCAATGAAACAATCATTATTCATTTCCGTTTCTCAAGCGAGGAAGGTGCGCGATTCACACGCGCGCATGCCCATGCAGGTGAAGGAGGCCGTTTCCTTTTGCCCCCGCGAGTCAAGCTCATGGCTACCTCTCGCCCAGTTTCCCTTGTAGTTAACGATATGCGACCGTGGCGATAAAATATCGAGCGTCGGACAGAAAGCGAATAGCTACCACTGCATTGACTGACCGGCTTCGCAAAATACCTATTTACAATTACAGTGAAGTGAGTGAGAGTTGGTCTACAGATCTTCTACAAGTTATTTGTTTGATCACTTGAATTATTAAACATGATTTGTATAAAGATACATGGAGCCTCATCGTGGTCTCAACTTATAATTTATTTGGTAAACGAACATGTCTTATGCTTACACGTCCCACGACGCATGCATAAGACCGCAGACCTAATATGATTACAATTTGCGTGGCACTATGAAGGCTGATTTAAATTATTACTCTCCCGAATAAGCGAACCCCTATCTCACTTTCTTCAATTTCTAGTAGGGATACAAGGAAATCTTGTTTCTATTGCCACTTTATCGATAACATTTTGGGCTTCAACCACCGCCGCATCAGTACAGGAGAGTAGATTCTTTTCCGTTCCAGTTATGTTTACCTTCATGTGCTTGCAGAGTTTCTTTACAATTTTTAAATAAGCACACGGGCCTTTCGTTAAAGAAATACGGTTCTTTGAAATACTTAAAATAGAGTTTGGGTCGAACTACTAAAAACTCAAACTTACATACTTCAGCTGGAATAAAAATGTTTCCACTGTAGCTGAAATCAACTAGATCGTACATGAAAATCCACATCCATAGCATCAAAGGGTGAAATTCAATCTGAACGACAAACCTACACAAACTTATGTGATAACTATAAAATACTGCAAAGAACAAAATGCATTATTTAGAAATAAGCATAAACTGATTGAAAGCTCCAGATTTACATGTCTTAGCGTAATGCTACAAATTATGCAAATACGAGCTTGAGTGGCAAGGAAACAGACATGTTTTGTCGCATGAGCTTTCTGTTACAAAAGGCCGAACTAGCAAATCAATCGTGACCACATACCGTGACACACTCAATCAAAACATGGCGCAGTTTAATCTCGAGCTTTGTTTCCGTGTAGTTGTTCTCGCTGTATTTCTTACTCTGGCTTCAAGTGAGCGCTATATCATATCAAATCTACTTGAAAGGTTTATTGTAATTTTGAATGCTACAATTAGCAGAAATGGTGGGATATATCTTTTAGTTTAGGGAGCTAAAGCTTAAGACCGAATACCATTGCAACTTAATCGCCAATGCAGACAGCATCAATACCAAAAAGATAGGAAAGCTCTTCCGGGTTTCGCTTCTCCTTTTCATGAAAACATTATCTTAAAACGAATGTGAATGTTGACTCCTTCATGCTTTTTTGGCTAGCTCGGCTAGGAAGGAAAGAGTTATTTACGAAAAGCAATTTAAACTTTACATTATTTAGCAAATAGATAGAGTCCGAAACCATTATGTTTACTTAGTAGACTTTTTATCAGTGTCAAAATAAACCACTCGAGGAAATTATGCTACCTATACTATGTACTCGGTGATTTTAGGTATACACTTTAATGGAAGGATTTCAGTTTAACTCGGCACTATTCTAAGACAGAGATAGTTTCAAATATAGTCTAATATTTTTGCCGTTGTTCTTTTCATTTAGGAACTGATATCATGGATTATGCGAATTCCAGTATATATTGGTTAACTCAGTCGCATTTCGACCAACCTGTACATTCTTGCCTTGCACCCCAGAAATCGTGCATTTACCCAAAAATTCAATTTATCTTTCATCTAAGGAAGGGTTAAAAACCCTGTTTTCCTGTGTCGAGTTATTTAGTAAATAAACCATCAGGCGGTTGGTATGTCTGTAGCTGAGATATTGTCCGGAAAATAAACATTTGGCAAAGTAGCGAAGCTTGGAGGGCAAATGAGTAATTATGAGTAGAAACCCTCAGTCAAGGACATTATTAGTCGACATACCAGCAAGCCAGATAGAGGTTTATCATTATACAATCCCTCTATTAATGTATTGTACATTGAGCAGCATTTGGATCACTTTTCACCAGACTCTAAAAAACGAGTTTGTTTTTCTCTCACGCTTTGCAGCTCGTTAAATATGCACCATTAGCCACTTGTTAACTATCTGGACCTTTAACTAGAGGTACCCATTAGAGAGAATCAAGGCTTGCGCGTCCCTTTTAAATCCAATCCTTTATCCTTGTTACAATTATAATTGTGAATATGTCATAATGCAAATGTAGATTTTGCTTCTATAGGGGCTTGTGTTGATTTTGACCTTGGAATGGGAGGTGGAACAATTCCAAATAGTGATATAACTGCTTCTTCTGAACAAAGTGCCAGCACACCAGCCATAAATGGTCGACTGAACTACACATCTGGATCATCATGGTGTGCACGAACAAGCGACACTAATCCATATCTACAGATTGATCTACAGGCAATTTATATCATCTGTGCTGTGTCCACTCAAGGGAATTCTCATGCAGATCAGTGGGTGAAGAATTACACATTACAATTTTCCACAAATGGGATAAATTGGACAGACTATGAGGAAAGTGGAAAAACCAAGGTAAATTGGAAATAGACTCTGAAGCATAGCTGCTACAGCTAGTTATATGCCAATAGAACATGGATTGTAAAGTCTGACAATATAGAATATCTTACAGGTAAAATAAGTCTTGTCCTAAGAATTGTTGATGTTAATAGTATTTAAACTATTTGTATTCTTATATCTGCTACGTTCTTAATTTGAGAAAAACACTATTGATGACTTTTGACTATTTTTTTGGTTCAAAGTTTCTGAGAGGAAATGATGACAGGAACTCGGAAAAGAAGCATGTTGTTTATGGAGTGTTAGCAAAACAACTGCGATTCCGGCCACGAACGCACCAGGCTGGGGTGTGTATGAGGACAGAGGTATTTGGAGTGAAAAAAAACCCAAGTGAGTTTGAAGCTTCAATGCATTTTTTGCATGTCTGCTATTATCGTGGTACCAGTATTGTTATCACATTGTAGGGTAGTCTAAGATACTCTTTTAATCTTTACGCAAGTTTTTCAAAGCATGTGAAATGAGAACAGCTGATAGAAAAAGACTGAATTTGAAGCTATTGTTTGGTACTTAAAACGTCATTATGAGTTATTAAAATAATCTGGTAAGCTTTAACTTATAGATCTATTGTTTGTTTTGTAAAGTTAATAATGCAAATTAATGGCCTTAAAGTATCGGGTAAAAATACCAAGTGATTTGAAGTGAGAGTTGGTCTACAGATCTTCTACAAGTTATTTGTTTGATCACTTGAATTATTAAACATGATTTGTATAAAGATACATGGAGCCTCATCGTGATCTCAACTTATAATTTATTTGGTAAACGAACATGTCTTATGCTTACACGTCCCACGACGCATGCATAAGACCGCAGACCTAATATGATTACAATTTGCATGGCACTATGAAGGCTGATTTAAATTATTACCTTGCAGCTTGTGAAATGGAGGCCATTGGTCTGGCCAGTGGTGGTACAATTCCAGACAGCAGCTTCTCTGCCTCATCGCATTTTAATAATAAGTATTTACCCTCTTATGGTCGACTAAATAAAAATAAGCGGGGTTGGGCACCCTCGACTACTTCCGATCCTGCCGACTACCTCCAAATTGACCTTCTGTATGAGTATGTTATCTGTGCTGTTGCTACTCAAGGAGCTAATGGTATCAACGAGTGGACAGAAAACTACAAGATTCAGTTATCAGTTGATGATACCACTATGGTTACCTACCAAGAAAACAATGCAGACAGGGTAAGTTTATATAAAAGTCATGTGAATATTCATGTAAGTTACAAAAAAGCCAATAGTATCTAGGTCCTAGAACACTGTCTCAATTTTTTGAGTCAAGTGGAGGGAGGTAAAAGAAGTGTGTACCTGGTCAAGGCTCAGTCTTGTTGTTTAATAAAGTATGTAGTCTATAGCAAAGAAAATAAAAATATTGTGTGAAAAGGCTTTCGAAAAATCTTATTTTTCGGTGTTGTTTCCAGTGGTTCTCATATTGTAATCTCTTTCGAACTACTTGTACCTCTCCCTTAGGCTATTCACCAGAAATGGTATACAGGGTCAGGTACCGGTGTTTTTGAGTTAGTTTTGTAACAATAGAAACTAGGTCTTTCAATAGCTATTAGAGACGTGTAAGCAACTGATACTTAATAGTGGTCAATGAAGCAGTACTATCAAGACTATTTTGACACAATTATTTCACATTTTGTACCACAAACTACAGGTCTTTCTCGGAAACTCAAATCGAAATGGCATCGTAAAAAACAGTCTCCAGGAATTTGCAAGTGCAAAGTTTATCCGTTTTAAGCCAACGGCATACAATAGCTTTAAAGCTCTGAGAGTGGAAGTTTATGGAATACTTCTAACAAAAGGTATTTATTTGCTCTTGTTTTTTTCTCCCCCTGAGACAGAAATGAAGTCATATTATTCAAATTATTTGTGGAAGACAAGCCTAGGTAATCGTGCAGAGCTAGCTAAAGACGAGTTATAAACTATCCAATATTGATAGAGCCTTGTAATTGGTCAGGTGAAAATTTTTTTAAAAACCACTATATAGCTGACCATAAGAGATGAGAGAATTTGAAAATCAATAAATTTAGGTTTTTTTAAAAGACTTAAATATCGTTTTAAAATTCTTGAATATATTCGGCTCAGATCCTTCAGGTTCTCTTTCTGTTAAATTGAAAAAAAAGTTTTGCTTAGATTATTATTTGTGCTTGATACGAAACAGTGTCTGATGTGATTGTAGCATTGTACATTGTAGATTCTGGAGCTCAGTGGGTTTCCATTACAACAGCATCATTTCTCTCCTTTTATGTATAGCACATCTTCACACTCGGGATACAAATAATGTATATTTAATGCATGTACACAGTCCCATGATCCTTCACTTTGATCCGAGGAATATCTAAGGCTCTCTAACGTCATGAGGGTGATTAATTTACATTCATATCACTAAATCAACTAAAAATTATAACAAGCTACTGATATTGTTCATTTCAGTTCCATCACAACCTCCGGCAGCCTTCAAGTTAACTGCAAGCTCTTCGATCAGCATCACAGCTTCCTGGCAGTTGCCACCAGTCTTTGCCAGACATGGAAGAAACATTACAGGGTTTAAACTGTTCTACAAAAAGAAAGGTTCTGGTGGATCAGCAACGACCTTGACTATTAGCAAGGGATCGACATTAAGTAGAAATGTCACCTGGCTTGATAAGTACACAGAGTACGAATTTACAGTGTTGGCCTTCACCTCTGATGGTGATGGACCAAATAGTTCTGTTGAGGTGGAAAGGACAATGGAAGATGGTATGTGACAGATTGGGAAGGATGATAATCTCATTGCTGTGTTTATGGTGTGTTGTATGTTTATCAAGGGTGCGTGGTTGAGTAGGTGACCAAAGGAATAAATAACCATGATGTTACCTTGGATCGAATTGATAATTTATTCTATCAAAACTTTCAAAACATAATAGCAATAAATTTGAGTTGACAGGTGAAGATTTTACATCAAGTGAGCTTAAGGAAAAATATCCATGCAGTTACTTTTGATTGATTCAATTATTTACTTTATAAAAACTTTCAAAACAGAAAAAGCAATGAATTTGAATGGAAAAGTAGAGATTTTACATTAAGAATTTAGATGTTTTTTACAAGTAAGCGTACTGATCAAAACACTATCCAATTGCAGTTCCTTCACAACCTCCATCTAACTTTATGGTCGGGGCAACCTCTTCTACCAGTGTTAGAGCATCCTGGCAGTTACCAGCTGAAAATTCTAGAAATGGAATAATCAATGGCTTTAAACTGTTTTACAAAAAGAGAAGTTCTTCAGGGCCAGGAACTGTCCTTCTTATTAAAAGTGCAGCAGTTTTAAACAAAGTTGTTGATGGGCTTGATAAGTACACAGAATATGAATTTCAAGTGTTGGCCTTCACTTCTGTTGGTGATGGAAAAAACAGCTCTGTGGTTGTTAATAGAACAAAAGAGGATGGTTAGAGTTGTCATTTGTGATTTAATCAAAGGCTAGATATGTCTTCTCTTCTGAAGAGTTATTAAGAGAATATTGAAAATAGATATGTAACCAGAGTTTTGTGAGGGGAAAGACTATGACTTAATTATAGTATACAGGAAACTATTTCAACATAACTAACCAAATGATTGCATCTTGATTAGCAATTATAGCATTTCAATTTGCTCATGAAAATTATGCTTGTTGGAAGATGTTGGCGATTCTGATTGTTTTTTTATTGGCAGCCTTCCATATGTATTTAGACCCCAAAGGTGCACCTATTTTGTGTAAGAGGTTGATAATAATTTATGTATGAGGGTCCATGACCATCATTTTTTGGAACCTCATCCATTTTTAAATCAATTTTTTTTTCCACCCAAGGAGAGATTTTTAAAAATAGAGGTGAAATGTCATCAGATTCCCTTTCTTTCAAAAATGCTGTCTTAGCACAGATTATATGGCAATTAAACTAACTTATTTTGAATAGTGTACCAGAATTTAACTGGGTAAATCATGTACAAAATGCTAATTTTTCTCAACATATTTGCATAATTAAGCAAAAAAAGATTTCTGAAAAGATTTCTGCTCAATGATGAAAGAAAGGTGATGATGAAATGATATCTTCATGATGTAATAAATATGATTTAGAAATTATTATGATTATTATCCCAACATAAATGTATCTTCCTTATTACAGCTCCTTCAAAGCCTCCTAGTGGCTTTAATCTGACTGCATCCTCTTCTACTAGTATTACAGCATCCTGGCAGTTACCGCCAGCAAATTCCAGAAATGGAATAATCAAAGGATTTAAATTGTTCTATCAAGAGAAAGGCTCTGCAGGACCAGGATTGATGCAGTATATAACAGATGAGTCAACGCGTATTGAAGTAGTCACTGGGCTTTACAAGTACACAGAATATGAATTTGAAATACTGGCATTCACTTCTGTTGGTGATGGACCAAAGAGTTCCATTTTAACTGAAAGAACAAAAGAGGATGGTAAGACATGTAGAATATTTATATTGTTGCCCAAATACTCGGTGAATTTCCTCCCATATGGAGCTTTCTTTCTTTTCATAATATTAATAGAACAGTTGGTTTTAAGAAAACATAGGAGGCTGGTAAGAATTATGATCCTTTGATAATTCTTATTACTGTGAAACCCTGAAAACCCTGGACAGCAAAAACGATTCTTGAATGTTATTCTGCCTGAAAAAATGCTATTCTGCCTGAAAGAATTACTGCAGGCCCAAAAAATTAGTTACTTTCATCATGTTGCTAACCTTGAAATGATTATCCAAGCAAGTTATGAAATGACAGAGGAGCAATGTTCATTCACAATATGCAGGTTATCAATGAAGGGATGATTTAGTGCCAAATCATTTTTAGGCTTGAAGTAAAGTCCTTCGTGCAAGAAATTTAACCATGACAATAGACCTTTTTAATGCCATTGCCATCTTGGATCATCCAGTTCTCCATGATAAATTTATTCTCAATTAGCCGTGGAAACTGCACCTACAGTTGTAGTGAGTGGAAAAGGGCAAGAGCTGGCATTGTCAAAGTATTTAATCATCTTTCCTTAGAAGTCGAACTCTTCATTGACAATATGTCAACGTATGTCTCAATCATTTGTTCCCTTCTTTTTCATTTTAGACACTTGAAGTAAGAAAAAAAACTTAGTTATCAGTTCTCTGTCTTGATCCAGTCTTCTTTCTTTTAACCCTTGACCCTTATATAATCATGAACTGTCACAAAACCCCGTCGTTTTTAATGGCTGTTCTTCTTTTATTTGTTATTCAAGTGAAGAAAATGATGGTAAACCTCTTCAAACGTTAGTTTCTTTAAGAGAATTTTTTGACACTCCAATTGATGCTTCCAAGGAATTTTAATTATTCTGAGTGTCATGCGATTTCTGGCAATGAAGTTGTGGTGTTGGTCAGATTGTTATTATAATAGTTTTCAATCTGATACCAATGATTCCAAAATGTAGTTTGGGGTCTTGCAAAATCGTATAAAAATGGAACTATTAATATTTGTATCCGGATGTATTGTTCCCCATGTTATGATCAGTATTAGGTGGAAGCTATCCTTACCTGTTAAGCCAAGTAGTTCTTGTCATATAGTTATGTTATGTAGTCTATTTTTTAATATCCAAACAAAATTTTTAGGAAAATGCTACCGCAACTTACTCCTGGTTTGAAGTAGACTGAACTGTTTTTAATTTTCTCTCATGTTATTTATATTGGTATCTTAAAACAATTTATGCACAATTTGTATACTGCATAGGCCAAGATGGCTTTGGTTTCCCTTGCCAGTTCACAAAGCACTTCCGTAACTTCCTTCAACAAAATACAAATCCTAGTGAATCATTGCAGAGTCAACAAAAATTTGATGTCGATACAACAAACATTCCAAACATTTACTGACATTATTTCAGGTGTTCATGGTATGAAGAGTTTGACTGTAAAACACCTGTTCCTGCCTATACATAAACATTTAATGTTAGAGCTGTGACTATTGAACCTGGACCAAATAGGACAATTACTGTAACTACAAAGGGAACGGGTAAACTTCGCTTCATATCTTGAAATGACCTCTTTTCTTAAAAACAAGAACAAAAATGACCATGTTATTTTTACCACACTAAACTAAATTTTTATACATTGTGTTAATTCAAAGAACAAACAGTAGCTGGTCGCCCAAAATAACTTAATAGCTAAACTAGTTGGGTTACTCCTTTTTATTAATTGGAATAAACACAAAAGTAGGAAAAAAAGTGGCAATTGGCTAAATTATTTATGCCTATATCTTAATTGAATATAGTACAATAGTGCAAATAATCTAAAGGTGATTCGCCAACACTAATTAACATAAATGAAAGAATAAAACAAATCAGGAAGAAAGATGAGGATTGTTGAAAATGAGCAACTTAGGATAAGTGATTGCCATTTGCTGTGAACAATTAACAAAAATTATTGTTCTTTGTTAATTAAAGACTTAAATAATTCCTTATTGTTCAGCTATCACTTGTGGAAAGTAAATATCTTAGATTTTAGACTTGTCCTGGTACATTTTAAGTGACAGAGGTTAAACTGTAAGTTAAGTTTATCGAAAATTCTTTGTATTTTTCTCCAGATCGTGGTGAAAATATTTCCCCTTTGTGAATAGAACACCTCAACGTTTTTTTCTAAAAATAAGTAGTACTGTCCTCTAATAATTTAGAGGTTTTTCTACTCTATTTCTTAGCACCAAGTGGTGGCCCAAAACCTCTTTCACTCTCCCCAGTGGACAAGACGACTTTTAACATTTCATGGGAACCTCTACCAAGAGAAAAGAGTCACGGAAAAGTTATTTTGTATGAAGTCAAGGCCGTCTTCTTGAGGAAAGGAAATTTGCGCAAACGATCTGTCATTAACAGCCCCTCTGTCAATACGTCGGTGACATATGTTGTCCTGTCTGACTTGGAACTTTGTGCTAAATATAATGTCTCTGTTCGAGCTTACACAGCAGAAGGGCCTGGACCCTATGGCGAACCTTTGGAACTGGAAACATCAAGTGAGTTTGATGAGATTATTATGAAAATTGTATTGGTTTGTGACATGATTGGTGAAAAAAAATACTAAAAAAATTATTTTGTTTATTTTATGATTACTGACAATTTTTAAAAAAGCACAACTTGTAACATTCATCATATGATTAGATTCTTTCCTCAAGTTATTCTGACTCAATAACTTTTTCAATATACAAGGCCTTCCTTTAACTTTTTTGTTCTCTAACATAAAACTACAGGACCTGACGCACCAGGGGAATTTAAAGTAACAGACTCAGGAACAAACCAGATTACCCTGGCGTGGAAACAATATGATAAAAAGGAAACAATTGTCTATGCTGTAAGTTGGATTAAAATTACCGTATTTGCTCCCTTTGGGAGAAATTATTTCGCATGTAATTATAAGTAGTATGTATACCGTACATAGTTAGACATGTCTTGAAATAATAATAATAATAATAATAATAATAATCGAAATATTTATCCAGGTTAACCCTTCAACACAAAAGTACTGTTATCAACGGGGTTCTGCTGATTAAGAATTTAAAACTAAGAAATATGAAATTATTAAAATATCTATAAGATGGTGTCTATAGTACTATCTATAGGCAAACTTAATGTTTGTGTGAGATGTTTTATGTATATTCATATTTTTAGTGCTGATACTAATAAATGTGTAACGACGATGTCAAAGGGAATTCCTTAATATGTTTCATATGCAGGATTTTGTTTCAATATGAAATTTACTTTTCAAAAGAAAAAAACAACTCTTATCTTTGCTAGATTTTCAAGAAACTTTAACCCTTGTGAATGGCTTGATTCCAAGTCAAACCAATTGTATCTTAGTCACAACGTCATATATTTACAAAAAGGAAGTCCTTTTTATATATTTTGACTCAATTTAAAAAACAAAAGTAACCAGGCAAGTAACCCAAAATGAGAACAGAGTCATCATTTCAGCTAGAAACTATTGACTTTACTCAAATCCAATCCCAAGACCATTCTTGAAATCGCATAATTTGTATCAAAACAAAAAGTCAAAATCACAAAACTAATTTATTTTATCGGAATATTAACTGTTCCTCGAGATTCAAAATTGCTTTATAAAAAAACTTTGTATAATTTAATTTGTCCAAGCTTACTTCCTATCAGAGATTTTAAAATTAGATTAACGTAGATTCTATATCTCGGCTTAAATTACAGAAACAATAAATTTGAAGTAATTTGATATCGGAGCCTTTTGTACTTAATCGTGTAGGTGGAGTACACTGGAACAAAGTCCTACAATAAAACGTTCAGAGATGAGCGGACTATAGAAGCAATAAATGCAACAACGCAGAAAGTAGAAGGCTTGATTCCAGGCACCACATATAAATTTAGAGTTCATGGCACCTCTGTTTGTGGTGAGAGCGCTTCCGAAGTCGTCTCAAAGATGACAGATATGATGGGTAAGTTTCCAAATTCTTTGAGGCCAACCAATCATTGTAATAGGTTATCTATGAAACTATCTAAGAAAACATTCGCTCTGATGAAGGGCCAACGCTCGAAACGTCAGCTTTGAAACTCTTAACGGCGGCCAATTTCCGTTATCATCTCAGTTGACAATACAAAATTACCTTGATATACTCTCACACCGACGTAGCCCAAAGATTCTTTAGAAACTTACCCCCTTGGATCATTTACCCATGACACTCTTACCTTTCTATTTTAATCAAAACTGATGATATCAAAATTTTTCCAATTTTTGTTTTAGATAGATCTGCCCACGCTTGCTTAAAGGGAGTTTAACGCTATCATGTGGTTCTTAGTGTAGGATATCCGATAGCGGTTTATCAATCGCTCTGACGAAGGGCTAACGCTCGAAACGTCAGCTTTTTTACCCTTTACGGTGGCTAATTCACGTTTTCAACCCAGTTGTTAACACTAAATTACCTGCTATACTCTCCCACCGACGCAGCACCACAGTTTCTTTAGAAACTTAACCCTTTATCGGTTTATCCGTTGGATAGCTTTATCTACCCTTTGAACAAATGGACCTTGTTTTCGATGTTCGCGTGCTTTCGAAATGAATTGGTAAAATTGATTTTTTTTTTTTTGCTGGTGAAAGAAAATAATATTAAAACTGGCGGTTGATAATCAATAGTGCTCAATGTCTTTAAAGAAATAGCTTTAACGAGAACATTTAGTTACATGTACATTGATCTTCCGAAAAGTCTGAGGCCTGGGGTGTGCTTTTTATAGTAAATATTTAAGTAGTATTGATAAGCTCTTTGCCAGGTGTTATAAGTTAGGTTACTGCTTAAAGCGGCATAGTATCTTGGATATTCGTCATGATAGAGATATGAAATTATGACGAAGGATCTCTTCCACGAACACTGCCTTGAGGGATCTTTTACCTCCCCAGAGGACACGGCAGTTGAGAAGTAGGTCGCATAATTATATTCTACCTAGGGTCCAGACAAGTCGTTTTAAATCTGTGTTTATAAATAGATGTCTTTTTAATTGCAATTAATCATTATTTCTTCATGTAAATTGTTGCACGTCTGTTTGCGCAATGAATTCTTAATAAAGACCTTTTTTATTATTATAACCAAAAGGGTTATAATAATAAAAAAGGTCTTTATTAAGAATTCATTGCGCAAACAGACGTGCAACAATTTACATGAAGAAATAATGATTAATTGCAATTAAAAAGACATCTATTTATAAACACACAAGTACAAGAGTGTTGTTGTGGTTCAGAAGCTATTTTTTTTCCTTACCAGCTCCTGAAGCCCCACATCCACATAATATAACCGATGTTGAGGTTTCTCGGACAGCTGTGGATATTTACCTGTGGCCTGTTGAACAAAAATATGGTCCAGTAAGGTAATTATCAATAAGAATATGATTTTCTAAAGAAGCAGAGGTGGAATAGATCCTGCATTAAGATATAAGGTAAGATTACCTGCCGCTTCTCGATAAATGAGGTCACGCTCCCTCCACGAAGGCTGGATTCGTGCGTGCGACAGAAATTAAACTTAAGAGGCGTTAGATATTTAATAATTTTTGAAAAAGGTTCATTAAGAGTGTCCTTTAGGAAATAAAATTTAAGAGGCGTTAGATGTTTTATAGTTCTTGAAAAAGGTTCATTAAAGGGTCCTTTAGGAAATATTAAATGAATTACGAAACTGTGGGCGGATTCTCGATGTTAATGGTCAGTGGCCCCTAAATGCTATCTTAATGGCCTCTTTTCGAGATGTTACTCATTAGTCTGGCATTTTGTTTTATACCTTTCAGTGCTTATCAGGTTATTGTTCTGAAAACCGCTAATGGCGTTAAAGAGCTTCCAGACAATTATGATTCAAAACTGAAAGCTGCCAGTGATGCTAAGAAAGAGAACGTGAATTTTTACATTACTGCTGAGATAGAAAATGAACCATTACTCAGCAAACCTCAGAAATTTACCGTTGGCGATGGTCATAAAACTAAGGAATTTGTGAATGAAGAACTTGAGAAAGGAGAAAACTACATTGTGTATGAGAGAGCTCTAACTAAAGCCGAGAAGGTATGTAAACTACTTATTTAAAACATTTTCCTCTTTTTTTACAACCAGAATCATCTGACCATCAGCGTGGTGAAACGGTCTGCCTTTTCTTCTGGAAAAATATGTAACCCCTCTCTATAAAGATTTGACCCAGGAGGAGGCCAATTTTAAACTCACTAGAGCACAAACGTGCTCCCATTAGTTGTGCAACTGGGTTTATTGACCTTTTTCTGAGTCGATTTTTAAGAGTAGCTTGCTAGACAGTACCTTTCTCCTCCTAGTGTATGTAAACACATACACTAGGAGGTTATGTAATCGAACCACACAATAACTTGGCAGTTCCTTTGCTCTCGATTCAGTGGCCTCTTTGATTTTAAAGCACGTGCTCTTTTTGTTTTTGTTTTTGTATATTTCACAGGGGGAATTAAAGGGATACGCAAGCATAGTTTCCAAAATTTCCATCACCTCTACTACCACGGGTTTGTCTATATTGTACTTAATAAGCAATGAAGTTACATATTGTACTACAAAGTAACAGAGAGCAAAATGATTTCTAGAGCAGTTCTTTACTTGCAAGAATGTTGGCTCCGAGAGCCTCATGCCTAGGCTGGTATTAATTACAGTTGGCCTGGAGGTTCTCCTCCTCAGATTATCTAGATCATCAAGCTATGCTCAATCCAAAACACCGACTTTGAGTGTTCACCCTTTACCCCAGATTTTGTCTCACTCATGATCAGTTTCGTAGCAACCTAAATTTGGTGACGGTAATAAGCTGCATCGCACATCGGAGCCAACAAAATGATTTTGATAACACAATTGCGGTGTGTCACGGACTCTCTCGTCTTGTTCAATAAAGTTTGGAGACCGGACTTGGCGCTGATTTTTTAAATTAAATTGCTCATAGTGCTGAGCTTTATTGAGCTACGTCACAATATTTTGTGTGTTTTTTTGCCGTTTTGTACCTGAAAAACTGTAATGAATGCGAGGGAAACCATAAGTTAATTGATATCCAGGGTAGACAAACACAATAAAAGCACGAATGAGCCTAAAAAGAACAGGGATGGTTAAGAATGGAGAAGTTTGACAGCGATTACTAATGAAGAAGTTCTATTTTGACGGTTGAATGTACTTTCCTCCACCTAGCTCCTTTGAGACTTCCCAGTAGCAGGAAACAATGATACAGTTAGTAGTACAAGTCAGCACCCCAAGCTGCAATCATTTTGGTTGCCATGGCGACGAAATTCTCAGCGAAAGTCGACGAATTCGCCTCATGTTTTCGGCTGTCAAGTAGCAAGCTGTAATGCTTTCATGTTTTAACAAAATTGAATGGCCCATACTAGGGGCTTTAGTCTTGAGATGTCACGCGAGCCTTAAAAATAATTGTCGGCCACTGTCGACTAAAATTCTTTCTCTTACGACGATTACCTGGTTTTCGGCTGCCAACTGTCTGCTCTGAAACAACTTTAAGCTTGGAGCACTGCAAGTAGTAATTCCAGAAGAGCTTAATTATTAGATACTCTTTACTTTTTTCTTATGCAGAAGGTGAGAAAAAGGAAAAGTCCAGCGGTTCTAACGCTGCAGCTGTTGCTGTACCTGTAGTCCTGTTGCTACTCCTTATACCAGCAGTTGTTGTCGCTGTGTTCTTATACCGGAGGTCTGTTTCGTTTTAAGACTGAATCCTAGTGACTGAGCGTAGAAAAAAAGTATGGCAGCCGAAAATTCGACATTTTGTTCTTTTTTTTAGGAGAAGGCAGTCAAGATCCAAAAGTGCCGGGGAAAGATCTGTTCAACTAGATGACATTAACGACGATTCACAAGACCTTACCTCAAGTACATCAAATCTGGTCTATCAAAATGTAGGAGACATTCGTCGCACGATTCATGGTAATTTTTTGTAGATAAAGTATAATATACATGTTAGTTTCTAGGAGAGGGTCATTGAATAACTTTCACGGTTGAAGTCATAACGTTCGTACAATTAGCTACGATCGAATCGTTATTTTCATGCTAAAAAGGATTGTTGGGATGCTTTGCTAAATTTTTACTTAAACTGTGACTGACTTATGTATTGTCTGTGTAACAAAGTTATATCTTCAAAGTCAAGATTTGGATCAGCATCATTTCAACTAGGAAAGTGGTTTGTACCAGGAACAATTTTTAATCGTGTAGTCAAGTTTGCCGTGACGCTATTTGCTGCAAGATTCAAATAGTATAACTCGGTCGTGATTGCACTAATCAACTATTACGAACCAGATTTAGTTACATCACTTGAAAAACAAAACAATTTCTCACTTAATTGTGCTGATGAAATTCTCCCAGGTCGTTTAAAGGTCTTCATCGCAGTCGACAACAGTCCTTTTCAAAACAACCCTCACCTGGTCTATTGGACTGCGTGTAACTGGTCATCGTTTTTAAATACATAAAAAAATAATCAAACTAGTTGATTAAGGACTTGTATCAAAAGAAAGTTGTTACTATATATTTAAAGTTAAATTACCTTGGTACATGATTCTCAGACAGCAGATACCTTGAGTCTAAAAATAACTTTGTGGGGGTAGTGGAGGTAGAGGGTAGGTGTTTCTTGTTGAGTGTAGCAAACGAAACGGAGCAGTTGGAGCGTATCTGTTACCTAGGAGGAGAATTGATAACACGGTCGAGTGTCCATAGAGAAGATCAAAGGAATTGTACAGTTCCTTATGAGCGATTTTTCTACCCTACAGGTGCTGAGAAACAGCCTGTTAGTGAAGAAAAAGAAGCTATTTACAGTGAAGCTGACGATGGTAAACCCAAACCAATACCTGTGGCTGAGTTTCCAAAATATGTCAAGAGAAAATCAGAAAATGGTGCCATTGTGCTGCGAGAGGAATTTAAGGCAATTATCTATTATAGTTTTTTACCTCTTTCCTTTTCTTTCGTATTATCGTATTATTGTATGATACAGTAATTATGAATATTTCTTGAATTGTTTCGTGCTTTTTATTTTCTTAATGGACAACTTGACATATATATGCTTCAGTACATTATGTATCACCATTTTTGCAAAAGCGTAAGAACAATTTTTTGGATGTCGTTGCAAGGGTCAAAAAAAGTGATTACATCTAATCGGTTTTGATAGGAGCACATGAATTGCAACTTAGTTCATACCTTTTCCAGTATTTGCCAGGTGGGATGCAGTTTTCTTGGGAGATTGGCAAGAGTAACAGAGGCAAGAACCGTTATGGAAACATTGTTTCATGTGAGTATATTCCATCAACTTTGTAAGTATTTTTATGCAACGGTAGCTATGTAAAACCTAGAAGTTTAGATAACTAGAGGTCAGCTTCTAGTGCAGGGACTGTAACTGGTGCTTCCCCTTTCAGTCGTTTTTTGAGGCAATAAAGTCCAACCAACTTAATAACCACCTCTCAGCTGGATGGTTAGCTCAGTTGATAGAATATTGCACTGATATCACAGAGGTCATGGGTTCAAATCTCGATCAGGCCTGAATTTTTTTTTCAAATTCCATTGTTGATAAATCGCAGAACTATTCTGGGATTAATAATCGCTTCAAAGTTGGTGATTTAGGAAGTGGTGAGCTTAAATCTTGAGAGTATATTATGTTTGAATCCAAATTTTGAATCTTACGTTGAAAGCGCAATAATTCTTAAGATTTCTTTGCATTTCACACTATTAAAAAAACCGTTGAAAACTTCAATAGAAACTGAACAAGCGATTGTGTTTCTTTACAGATGATCACTCTCGTGTTTTGTTGGAGGAAATAGAGGGTGACAAAAACTCCAGTTACATCAATGCAAGCTACATTCCGGTCAGTAACAAAAAATGCATACGACAACGTGAACACAACACTGTACGACATGACACGACAAGACAAGACAAAGAAGAACGACAAAGTCGACCTTACTTGTTTGTTATAATAAATGAATAAATAGATAAACAATCGATATTTGAGTTGATTATCGTGAATTTCTGTTATCTTTTTCAAATTTCTCTCCTCAGACCTACGATGAGGTCACCATGACTTATGTCGCAACACAAGGTAAATATTACTTGAGGTGTCTCGTGGATACACTGTAAGTTGTCGCACGCTAACTCGTATTACTGTTGAACAGCTCGTGGGAAATCTGACGCAACATAGAGTCAGAGGGCTAGCAAATGTCCCATGATAATGACGGTCACTTTCACCGGGTTCCTTGTCGGTATATTTAATCGTGTACCCTTTCCAAATGGGGCACCCCTGGAACTAACAAAAGCGTCGTCGATCCCATCGTTAAAGGTAATACATTGTAGGAACAAAGCTTTTAGAAAACTCTCATCCAGTTCAGACGACAGTTTCTAGACTTTTAGAGGGCGAAGATTATCACTCGTCATTACAGGGTTCCATCAACTTATTGGGCTTTTTGTTATGGCCTTTTACCAGAATTTTGCGTTGTTTCAGTGTTCTATTCTGTGGGCAGAAGTATTCAGGGAATAAAGCAGCAATAAATGATGGAAACTCCCACACTCCCAAAAAAATGACTTGTCCCATTCTTTTGTAAATAAATGCTAAAAAGCTCTTGTGAAATTAGCTCATGTTTCGCCTCTCTTTTGTTTTAATGATTATTAGGTCCAACTTCTACAACTATCGCTGATTTCTGGCGAATGGTCTGGCAGGAAAACAGTTTCACCATTGTGATGCTTACAAACCTGGTTGAGCTGGGAAAGGTAGACGTAGCGCAAGTTTTTAGTTTGATGTTGAACGCAACCCAGAGTTTCAGTGATTTTTCATTTTCTACACTTTAGGAGTAGTCTTTAAAACATGCATCATAACCTCAACCAGCAAGCCACTCAGCGATTAGGCTACTTGCGTAGCGTGCTGTACGATGAAGTTGTTGGTCGCTATATATAGTATCAACCTATTTTTTTCCTATCATATCTTTAGGACAAATGCGATCAGTATTGGCCAGATGATACTTCCAAATTTGGTGCTATCACAGTTACCCTACACAAGACTGAAACATTTGCCGATTACGTCATCAGGTCATTGATTGTGACAAAGGTGGGTTGTCTCTGTTCGAAATGAAATTAAGTTATTTGCAATACGACATCTTGCATTTTTTTTACTGTAAACTACTTGCAAAGAATGACTGCGTATTTTAAATCAAGAGAGATCCCTTTTTAACAACATTCCCCTCATGAGAACGAATTTTCACTTAGGACTCAGAAAAAAGGACCGTGCAGCAGTTTCATTACGTCACTTGGCCAGACAAAGGTGTCCCACAACATTCCACAGCTCTACTTGGATTCAGACAAAAGATTCATGCAAGGCACCAGGCTACTGGTGGACCACTTGTTGTGCACTGCAGGTAAAAAGCATAGTAAAATTTGAAGACTTCAAATTAAATGCTTCACATTCGCAAATCTTTATCGTATGTTGGTTTAGTTCTTCTGTAGATATTTCAATTGCGATTTCTATCTGGTTTGGATAACAGGAAACAAACGTTTTGATCAGAAGAAAGATTAATATCACAAGGAACCTAAAAGAACTGAAATTAAAACAGTAAAACTGTCTTAAGTGTTAGAATTATATGCGTTAGTGTAGGGCTTTTTTCTATAGTCAGCTCCCATGAGTGACTAAGACAGAATTTCTCCTTACAATATCAATACAATGTCAACCAGATAGATGATGAGCATAAAGAGAAATATCAGCTTGGGGATAATTAGCTGATCCAATACTTAATTCTCCGAACTAACATATTAAGAATTGTATGGTTGACAGTTAGGAGAATTACAAATTTGGTCGAGGAGCTATAGGGTTGATAAATAGATCTCAATTGTTTACTCTCAATACTCTTACTGATCACACCAATGATATCGAGAATTTTAAAAACGCAAGTGAACCCTGCTAGAAGCGAAGCCTAGAGGTATCCGATGTATTTCAAAAGTCAGGTCTCCAACTTTTACCTTCTACTCGTTCCGTTTCCTGTTTATTGGTCGCGATCCATAATAGTTCTTGCTATTTTTCCTCAATGTCTATTGTTCTCTCCGTTGGTTGTTACTTACATCTGTTGTTACCTTTGTACAGTGCTGGTGTTGGTCGAACTGGCACATACATTGCTATCGACGCCATGTTGGAGAGTGCTGAGAAGATAAAAACTGTGTTTATACAGAATTACGTGCAAGTCATGCGTAGATCTCGTCCTCATATGGTTCAGAAAGATGTAAGTTTAAAAATTTAACTGTTTTCCACAAGAATAAAAGAAGCAAAAGTCTTATTTATTCTCCCCCAGTGCATCTTTAGAAAGAGCATGCGTCATGATATTAAAACTGATACGGTGTCTTAATAACCCAAGCCTGGGCCGGGTTGTTCAAAGCTGGGTTAAGATAACCCAGGGTTAGTGTGAAATCCGATTTCAGATCTAAAAGCTTTAAAAGAAAATTCAGTCGAATTCTTTTTGTCTAGAGTATGACTATTTGATGCTTTAAAAAGGACATTGAAAATTTTCCCAAAAAGGCTTTAGAGTAAAGGAATAAAGAAACCCAGATTAAAATCTAACCCTGGGTTAGCGCTAATCGGCCTTCGAACAACTGAATATCACAGTGAGCACCACTCTTTTTTAACTTCTAGAGTAATAAATAACTCGTTCCTCAGTATCTTATAACTCATTCACACTAACAAAACAGGCTCAGTTAAACCGAATTTTACTGAATGAAAACCATAAACAGAAAACTGAAAAATTGAAATTTTCATAATACTTAAGTACTCGCTTACTTGTATTTTCAATTTGCTACATTTAAACATTGGTTCTATGAAGACAAGAAATTAAACCATAGGTAGAATTCCGTTAGCTACATTGTTGCAGTCGCTGCGCGCTGGACAAAATCTTTTAAATTTACACTTTCGATCGCTGTCCAAAGGAGTGGTCTGCCCAAAAATCATTTTTGGATTGTGGCGACGCAAAAAAAGAGAATTGGAGAACAACTAAACTATTTTTGAAACATGTGTCCTAAACCCCTTTCATGGGCAAAAAATAAAAGAAAACTTTTTTCCGACGGGAAGTTGAGTGGACCGCTCTTAGCGAGAGTGGCACTCAAAACATGTCTAAGCTTTGTTGTGTAAATGAGGTTTGAATAACTTGAGAATACGACTGATATATGGAATAATGGCCAACCTTCTTTGTGGAGTTCAGGTTTGCTCTTCGGCCAACGCCAGGAACGGTCACGGTTTTAAAAACGATGATGTTTTGGTTGGAAGCGAGGATACAGGGTTTATTTGTCGTGGATGTTTTAGTTTGACGGTGAGGAATTTCCTAAATTTAGCTTCATCAAAAACTGTCCTTTGCAACAGTATTGGTATTTACTTTATCTCTGTATAGGACCAGTATGTTTTCTTGCACCAAGCAGTGATGGAAGCCTTGGTATGTGGAAATACAGAGATTATCCCTCAGGACCTACGAATTGCGACAAACAAGCTTGCCAAGGTGCATAAACCATCCAAAAAGACTGGATATGAACGAGAGTTAAAGGCAAGTGATAACTATTCCTTGTAACTGAATTTGGTTTTATATGTTATTGTGCGTAAACGTAAATGCTGACAAGACAGCTTATTACCTGCTTCTGGAGATTCTTTTAAAGACGTGTCTATGTGACTTTGTTAACTTCATGTTCACATCTCATCTACAGTTCTTAAAGACAAAAAAATCTCGAAAAATTAGTTAGTCAGACGTAATTATCAAAATACAAAGCGTGCTTTTGTTCATGGATAACCCCTGCAAATTTCTTTTTAACATACATATTAGTGGCAGATGAACTTCTCTGTAATTTGTTGATCTTACATCACAATATTTTGTTTCACTTTCTATTAATTTAATTTGTGTGTGTTTTGCGCGAAAAAAAATCAGATTACCTTTAGCCTAAATAAAACAGCAGTTTATTAGTTCGGTAAGAAAAAAAAATGCTATGGAAACAGCAATAAATCAAGACCAAACAAAAATGGCTTAAGATGGAGGGTATTAAAACTGGATAGGACGGACTGAGAGAATTTTATGTTTTGTAGCGCTTGGAGCTTGTAACAGACGCCCACGCTTCTCAAGAAGTAGCAAAGAACGCATTTATGCCCGCAAACGTCGTCAAGAACAGGTTCCCCAACATTGTTCCGCGTAAGTGCTCCTTTGTCTTTGTTTGCATTGCTTCCGAAACACTAAACAAAACTTTTGCTTACTCCTGAATTGTTTTCTAGTGGAGTCTTAAATCGAGTGGGATCTCATTCGGTCTGTGATCTTACCAGTGATCCACGAAATCGAAAGACCACAAGCACCGTTAATTTTTTTGTCACAAGATAGATTTGGACGACAAAAAGTTCTGTTACTGAACAATCAAGACTGTCACAGCATTTTGGGAACAAATACACATTGATTACGCGCGAACTATCCTTTCTTACTCTGCAGTTACAGGCATGAATAGTGCACTGTTAGATTAGTGCGCTGTTCAAGCTACCGATCATTAATCGTACTCTATCATTTTGTTACTTTTGATTAACTAATGTTATAGCCTATAAGAGACTATAACGCACCCTTTCATTGGTTGAAAGAGCCTGCTCGAGTACAGAGCACGGAGCTGAGCTAGAGCTGTCACGCCATCCGCCAATCTGTACTATGTCCGACCATTTCCGGGACATCTCTCTTGTTTTGTTCGCTATTTGAAAGTGAAATTTCACGAAGTGGGGAGAAACACGAGACATGGTCGAGTGTTTCTCCCTACCCTTCTTTCGTGTTTTAGCCGCTTCTTGCGTTCTTTACAACAGAACAGAGCATAGTCAGGGCTTCTCTATTTGTTAAGTGATGGTTAAGTCGCTGTGTTGTGTTTTAGGACAACTTACGTCGACTAGCTAGAAGTATCTCTAGGATAACTAGAATGCGTAAAATTTGACATCTGGTTCCCTACCTTTCCACTCCAAATTTCAGGTGGCGCCACACATCGAATAATGTTTCCAAACGATAGATCTGAGACAGTCCTTATAACTTTTGTTAGGTATATTTTTTGTTTGCACAAATGCCTTTATTTTTTAAACATTAAACACTTCTATTCGATTTTGTACCAGTGGACAATGCTCGAGTGCTTTTACAAGCGTCTTCACAAGAAAAGAGCTACATCAATGCCTCTTATGTAGATGTAAGTGCAAAAATGCCCTTGTAAAATTTTTATAATATATTCTGTAATTCTAGCGTGCTGATAGGAAAAGACTAAGTATTTTCTGGTTCTTTAGAAAGCTTTCTGTTGCAACGTGTCCAGATAGTAGATTTTTTAATTCAGTAAACCCATAAAAAGAGGTTTATTTCTATTCAAGTTTTCCTTCTTGGGTTGTGGTGGTGTTATTCTTTTCGTATTGGTATATTCGTGTTGCTTAACTTGACGTCCATATTTTTCTTTGATCTCTTATTTACTAGGACTACACACAACGTAATGCATACATCCTGACACAAGCTCCGTTAGACTGCACCATTATAGACTTCTGGCTTATGATTTCTCAGTATGATATTGGCACAATTGTGATGTTGAATAACTTGGAAGAAGGAAAGCAGGTAAAAATCATCTCATTTTTTTTGAAAAGCATATAGCAACACTCTTCACTCAGTGTTTGCAACGAAGTGTGCAAAATATGCCTAAACAATCTGCTAGAGCTATGCTAGATTGTGCTAGAAATCACGTGATTTATTTCAAAACAGCCAGCTACTGATATGGGTTACTATTGGTATTTGTGGTGAGCTTTGATAAATTACCTCTATTCGTTAAACAAATTGGTAAAGAAATAATTATTTAAGTTATTAAGACATTTTGGCAGGACGCATCACTGTATTCCTGTTATCATCTTAAGACTTTTAGAATGAGGAGCCATTTTGTACCCTTCATCGTCGAGATAAAGTAACAATTTACAACGATTGACTCACTGAGTATGCTCTCAAATGTCAGTGAGACGCTATAGTTGGAACTCTTTTTCGGAAAATCCTTCCTACCATCATGCTCACCATCATATCACATATATTTAGTTATTCGTGTAACGGATCATACATGTAATACTACTTTTCTTTTTTAGAGTTACCCACAATACTGGCCAAGCGAGGGATCTGCCAAGTATGGTGAAGTCACTGTCCAGCTTTTGTCCCAAGAAACTTCAAACAATATCACCACCAGACGATTCAGCGTCGAGAATGCAGCGGTACAGTTTGCTCGTTCTAGAATTGTAAGGTCCCATTTTTTCTGGTTAGTTTGGAGGAAACTTTTATCTACACCAACAGGAGGCGTTTGTGCATTCTTGATGCGCGGAAGTTCGACCTTAAGTATTTCACTATTACGAGAGAGAGACCAATGGGTAATTTTTTCCTGTCTAAATCAAAACACTCTTTGGCAGAAAGGTGATGAGTGCAGAGGAAAATATAAAGAAGAGGAGATCGTTTGAATGAACGCGAGATTTTCTGAACGTATTCATGATTGCGGAATCTACTGGTTGAAATAATTCCTTTTTGATTTGTTTTTGTTTGTTTGTTTTTCGAATTTCAATGTTTCATTCTACGTAATCAAATACATCCTGCGTGGAAAATTGATTTTTGTTCATTACGGAATATGTTTGGGAACGTTACAGACAATCCCACGATTCAACTCACCACTAAGTTAATTGTACAACAAGCTTTAAAAAAATAAATCACAATGTTTTATGAAAAAAAAGTAAGTTCATACTTTATCTAAGTATTTACAAGTTCTGCGAGGCTTCCTGACGAGTAAAGTAAGGAATGAACGTTCTTAGGGGATTTTGAGTTCTTAACGACAACAACAAAAAAAAGACCTGGCTATGTGATCACGTGGGACTATGCAGCCCACGTGATAACTGATTTAAAATAAATTGACCTCATGTTCCTCAAAATAATAGCTTGATTTGCTTCTAATTAAATTCGTTCTTCAGCCCCCTAAGAAGACGTCAACTTTACAGCATATACAATACACTGGTTGGGCCAATGAAAACTCATGCCCAGATCCCCAGGATATACTCGACCTGATGACTACTGTACAGCAGTCTCAGCAGCAATCAGGAAATAGAGTCATAGTTTTCCAGTGCGGGTATAAAGAGCACGTCTTTTTTTGATGTTATCGTACGTTTAAATGTTGTACTAGACATGATTCTAAACCCACTAGGAGTTTAGCTGATAATAGTGCACCCACGCTAGAATAGCGTATGGTTACTCGCATCATGTATGACTTTATGTACATACTTTTTGCATAACGCGTTCAGATTGTAAACAGAACATAAAACAACATATCTTGTCTACAAAAGATACAACTATCAAGAGTGTCTATATTAGATACTGCTATCTACCACTATCTACAGGCACCCATTTACACTATCTGCGTTAGATTGAGCTATCCACGCTGACTATATCAGATGAGCCATCTTCACCGTCTACAGTACTTACAGCTATCTAAACTGTCTCTATCAAATACAAATATTTACACTTTCTAAAGTATATACAGTTTTTCCCATTGTGACAATTAGATAATCAATATACACTATCTACAGTAAATACAGCTTAGTTTATTCACTTTCTACAATGGATAAAGCTATCCACACCATCTACAACAGATACAGTATTAGCAGGAGACACTTTAGTTGGCTGTATCCGGCGTGGTCGGTGTTAATGGTTTTATCTTTCTGAAAACAGTGGATACTTGACACTTTGGAAGTTCGATGCTAGGAGAAAAAAGGCAAGAACCTGTAATACGGATCCATCACTGTACACTTTTCAACTTTCTTGATTAGTTCTACGTTTATCTTTCTACAGTGATGGTACTGGTCGTAGTGGCTGCGTAGCCACCATAATGTCAGTGATCGAACGAGTCAAGACTGAACAAACAGTTGATGTTTTCCAGACTGTAAAACTAGTTCGAGCAAAGAGACCAGGTGCAGTCAACACTCTGGTGAGTTAAAAGTGTCATGATCCATTGTTATAGCTTTGTTCAGGTGTAAATTGTCAAGGGCGTAACAAAGGAGTTCTACCCCGGGTGAGTTGGAAAACTAGATATCTGCCTGGGGATGGGTGGAGGGGTTGGTTATGTTCATTCCCCCCCCCCCGCCCTAGAAACTGTGCTTGAGCTTCCCATTATGCTGAAATTTATCAAAGGAATCACAGGAGAAGTCATCCCTTTTGGATTTGTAAGAAACAACATAGTCACTTCAAAGATACGTCTGCAAGTTAAATGTGTCGTCTGATCTCTTTTCTGTCGCGTTTTTCATCATGTTGAATAGTTTTTGCTGCTTTTTTACGTCTTAAGCTTACTTTGCAAAATGCTGGGCACTCACAGATCAATAGCATATCCTTCGTGAGCCTATGGTGTGTTTTTTTTTGTTTTTATCTTTCAGGAGCTGTACATGTTTTGTTACAAAACAGTTCTAGCTTACTTAGACTCTTTCAGTACGTACTCAAACTTTGCAGAATGCTGAAAAGTATTGCAAAGTAAAAAACAGATTTGACAGAAAGGAGTGATGCACATCTTGTGTTTTTACGAAGCAGCTTTTTCCCCTCATAATTAAATTTTTGTAACAAATCATAGTTACCTCTAAGCGGGTGGCCTTTCCCCCTAATAGTTTCGATAAAAAAGTTTTGCTAAAAAAGTTTTTACTACATATTTTAGTTAAAAAAGAAGTTTTTTGTCATAGGAAGTAGGTAAAATGCGTCTGTGCAAGTGAAGGTGTTGTCAGCTGGAAGATGTTCACCACTTGATTGTTGATAAATTTACATCAGATTTTTCTATGGTAACTTGACAAACAAGCATGTGTCCCTGTGAGGCCTAGGATTATGGCAATATCATGAATTGTGTTATCCTACTTTTCTAATTATGTTATTAAAAGAAAGAGGTACTAGGTGTATCTACAAAGAAGTTATTACATTTTGTGGAGTTTTGTGGTTTTTTCTTTAGTTAATTTTAAAAGAAAGTTTTTGACGACTTACATATTTCATGATGTCTTTTTTCTTAAAAGTCTATAAAGTTTCATAGTTATCGTTTTCTTTTAACAGTGTTGGATTAAAAGTGGTTTGTAGTTTTATAGTTTGTTTTGGAGGGTTATGGTGCCTTTTGCATTTTCTCTTTTTATCTGAATTTAATTCACACTGTTTTCAATTAATACATCAGAATTTCTATAAGATTGTATTTTTCTCAGAAGTAAGATAGAATTGTGCAGATTTTTGGTAATTAAATGATTAACTGATATATTCTTTGAACGATTAATTTGGAATTCAAACGTGCTAAGCACATTGAAATATATTTTTACTAATGTAAAAGATAGAGTTCACGTATATAGTTAGTACATTAGTTCTAGATTTATATTCGTATAGTAATTGTTTGATTGATTCATTGACTGAAATTGGTAATTGTTGAAAATCTATATCTTAATATGGTTCCCCATCTCATTATTAACATTTTCTATGTATGTTTTATGAATTTTGGAGTGATAGGCTTTGTTACTGATTAAATAATCTTCTACTAAGTTTAAGAGTATCTTTTTTACTTTGACTGCGTCCGACTGTTCTTGAAAATTTCGTTAAAGAAAACCTTCATTACTGAAACTATCTGACGTTAAACCAAATGGAAATAAAGTGGCAGAGAAGGGGCCCTGGGTCTTAGCTGCGGAATATGTCAACTCCCCATAGTTATCTGTAGATAGTCTCACGAACGGAAGTCAGTTTTCCGATACGTCCGCATAGGAAATTCCTGGTGTGATATTCCGGGTGAATAGAATGAACAGCCTAGAGATGAGTTTTGTCAATAAAACGACCTCGAAAAAAGGAAATGATATTTTTGAGCGAAGTGTTCTGATTGGTTACCCGAGCGGGAAAGATAGGTCCCTCTTGTCCGATCGGGATTTCCCGCTTCGATCTCGCGCAAACTTATTAAGTTCGTAATTCTTGGACAATATCAGGGATGAAGTCGCAAATAGTGGCAGAAAAAAGTCAAACTTTCTTTCCCGGCTCTTGAAATAAACCAATTATACTTGATTCTTGATAAAGCGAAATTTCTTTGCTTTATAATAAAACCGTTATTGACCAAGCTTGTTCAGTCATGGTGGTTGGATGTTTGCCTCGTATTAGTCTCGTTTTTTTTCTTACCATTTTCATAGACCTCAACTTCGTCTCGGTCCATAAAAATGCGAAAAAGAAAAAGAACTCGGCCAATATCCAATATCCAGCAATCATATCTTCTTCACGAGCGTCTTAAAGAGTAGTTAAATTGAATGCAGAGTAAACGTGTTTGAGTGAAGGGGACCCTTGCCCCCTCACTTGGATAGTGAGAAAACAAAGACATCTTTTGTGCAATGAGCTCTCTATTCAAATGGCCGGTCAATTACGCAAAACAATCGTGATCGTTTACTGTGACAATTCAATTGAAACATGGCGCAGTTTATTCTCAAGCTTTGTTTCCGCGTAGCTTTTCTCGCCGTACTTCTTCCTCTGGCTTCAGGCGAGCACTATATCATTTGAAATCTACTCTTAAGGTGTATTTTGACTTTTATTACTACTATCATCGGAATTGATTGGATATATCTTTCAGTTTCGAGAAAACTTCCGCGTACCATCGCAACTTAATCGCTAATGTCGACAGAATCAAAATTCCAAAAAGATTAGCTACCCCAGGTTTTATACTTGTTGTAAAAAGATCATCTTAGAGCAAACGGGAAATCTAAAAATTTTTATGCATATGTAACTAGCTCATTTAGGGAAAAAAAATTTACGAAAGTCAATTTAAACTTTTCATTATTAATTAAACAGACAGAGAATCTGAAGCCATTTTCATTGAAGCTATCGGGTGGCAACATTTGCTTCAATTTCAGGTTAAAGCACTCTTGGAAAGCACTCCAGCTGCCAGTTCTCTAAATTTTATTTGGCAGGTTATTTAGTGAGTAAATCCGTTCAAGCGTCGGCTGATAATATCTGAATAATGAGTAATAAGCGAAGCTTGGAGGGCAAATGTGAGATTTTGAAAATGATTTCTCAGCTAAGGACATTAACAGCCGATAAGCCAGCAAGCAAGAAGAGGTTAATTTATTTTATAATCCCCCCATTAATTCTCGTACTGTACTTTAGGCAGCAATTAAGATTATTTTTAACGTTACTATCACTGGACAAAAGAGAACAAAGTGGAAAGGAGATCAACGAAAAACTAGGCACAACAGCGGGGAAAAACATTGTCCTTACTTAGTCTTGAGAAAGGTGGTCATTGGTCATTGAGGAGTAGCCCTTTAGCCCTGAAGAATGACAAACATCTGATTTCTCCTCCTACGGTATCTCCACTACAACAAAAATCAAGCTCTTGTGACTAAAGGAAATAATCGCTAACTGATTGTTCAGCAACTTTTTTTGTCAGCAATGTAAGAATTGTGTAAAGAACAATATGGAAAATATAATTACTGATTTTAGGGTGTAAAAGATTTCGTAAAAATGTAATTTCCTACTCTGGTTGGTAGAGCCAGCTCTTCTACATATTGTTTCAAATTTTCCATAGTTGAAATATCTCCCAGGAAAATACTCGTGATTCTCATCGTCTGAGTGAAAACGATTGCGTTGGAAAATTCCTACAGACACGTTTACATTTCAAATATGTGTTCAACGCTCAAAATACTCTGTCAGGATTGTAGAAGAGTTTATTGTGTATTAATGGTATAAATAAATAATACTTTCCAAAGCAGGTTGCGGAATGCGACCAAACAATTGAATAAATTTGGGTTGATTGCTTCATTTACTAAATTCTGATACGTAAAACAACTTGTGAACATTCAGTCCAAACAGTCCTTCGAGGTAAAAGGGCGCCATGAATCTCTCTGACAAAAAATTCATTCTCATCCTTGACAAACTTGGGTTTCGAAGCTAATGGAACAACCTTGTAGAGAATCATACCGAGGGTAAGTTTCAGTATAATACAAATACAGGTAATTATCTAAGATATTGTCAAAAATATTCATCTTAATATTAAAATTTTTTTTAAACTTTTTAAGCCCGCTAGGTCTCACTGGTTTCATGTCTGCCTCGGAAACGAGTCTTTTCTAATCTTCCGGACAAACATTTATCCATTTTGCTTACATTTGGGCTTTCTGAAAGCATACACAAATATGTTTGTTTGTGTTTCTCAAGCGAGCACGGTGCGCGATTCACACGGGTGCACGCCCGCGGCAGGGGAACTTATGCCCCCGGGATTCACGCTCGTAGTTTGCCTCGCACCGGTGCCCTTTTTGGTTTACGCCATGTGTCTGTGACAATAATTTATCGAGCTGTTCCCAGTGGAAGGATACAGGGTAAAGGAAAAGTTGACTTTGACGGAGTCAAATCTTCACCAGATCGACAGTCAAATTATGAACAAGCTTTAGACCCAAATACGTATTTGGAACTCAAAGCCAGGCCCTCGAACCATGAACAGTCTAATGTTCCAACTGAGTATCATTCGCTACAGGAAATACCCAAGAACCCCGAATATTACAATATGGTGCTTCACAAAGAAAATGGCGGGAAACAAAATGAAGAAGTATATAAGGAAATATGATAATCCCCAAATAATTTTCTCAAGAACAGACATGACTACAATTGGTTTCTGATCAAGGAAGTTCATCAGCCAATTTACGCCAGTAAGGCTGTAAGAGCTTCCTCAGCTAGCAACAACTTTTAATTTGGTCGATTCGAAAGTAATTATATTAATCTTTCTCATATTTTACGCATATCTGTATAATTATAAGGAATCTTTGTTATCAAGTGAGATTTAATCTACAATTGCATGAAAATTTCAATTCAAGTTAAAATGAGTTCTGAACCAGAATTGAAGTTGAAATAGCGAATTTGCAAACACGTTAAAGAGCCATTAGACGTAAAAATGGAGCAAAACGTAAAAATGTAATGGAAGTTGTTCCTTATATTTTATCTTTAAAGGAGGATTACATTTGTAATGATTTTATATACATAGTAGATTCTTCTAAATCGTAGAACAAATTTATTGGTTTGTACTCTTCCTTTGAAGAAATTGAAAACTGTTAGCTAACAGAATATTATTGTTGGATATTTGTAGATAACTGAATAGAAAATTTACACTCTAGTCTCTTGAAGATATTTCTAAGTCATAGCCTATTTACAAATTGAAAAAAAGCTTGGAAAGATTTTTATAATGCAATAACATATAGGTACATACTCAGCTGTTAATAAGCAATAGAATAGTTGTAGATAGTGGAATAAAAAGTTTTTACGAAATTCTTTCTTTTTATAACATACTCTGTAATTCCAAAGAGTTGATCAGAAAGGACTCAGCTCTTTCAGGTTTAGGAAGCTTTCGTAGCCAACTATTCGTGTAGTGTATTTTTTAATTTGTTTAATATCAAAGCAAAATTCATTTCCATCTTCCTTCTCGAGTTGCGATGTTGTTATTCTTTTCGTATTGATATACTCACATTGCTTTACTTGACGTTCGTATTTTCTTCTTATTTTTATTTATCAGGATTACAGACAACGTAATGCGTATATTCTGACTCAAGCTCCATTAGATAACAGTATTGTCTCGGTCCATAAAAATGTAAAAGAAAAAAAGGAACTCGGCCCATATCCAGGCAGCTTCGTCAATAACGCATATATTGACACATTGTAGCGAAATAGTTCACTTTTTATGGAACCAAAAGTGTTTGTGTAGTTAAAACGAGCGTGCGATAACTAGTCGTTGCATTCTTCAAATCACAGTGACCTCCCATGGACGAGTAGTAGACACTGAATTGACCAATCAGAGCGCGCGCTTTATGTTGGTCATGTTTCAAAACGTACTTGGAAATTCTGAGAAACCCAATGATTAAATTATCATTGCTACATCCTTAGCCAGTCCGGGCCATAACCATTTCTGGATACTTGATGACGTCACCAACATTGATGTCGTAGTGGGACATCGAGGAAACTCACTCGTTACTTTATTCGAGCCCTAGCGACTTAGTTCCCTACCCATATCCCATGAAACCTTGCAAAATTACAAAAGACAAGCAATTACACAAGCAAAGAACTGATGGTGGTTGCGATGACGAGAAGGAAAAATTCAGATGAATAGTCGGGTGGAGGTCCATGTTGCGAAGGGCTCGATCGAGGAATAACCTCTCTTTAGTTGAGGTTTTCAGGTATGCAACATTTTTTTATTCCTAAAAAAATATTTTAAAAAACTAGACTAAATTTGCTTCCAATTTGTCAAAATTCCAATCGAGTGCACGAGGTTTTTGCTCGAGTGCACGAATGTTAAAAGTCTGTTAGTGTGCAAACTACCAGACTGATTCCTTTGTTCAGATCCATCGGAGTATCGTGCAAACCATAAATTCTAACCATACGTTGTGCCCGACCAATTTAAAGTAAAAGGACAATTATTTATCGGACCTTTATAATCCTACATTGTGAATTTCAGATCAAGCCAACAGCATGGATGAACAAATTCAGTATCTCGAGACATTTTGTCGTCTTTGTGGCACAAATCTGCCACGGACCTGGGTCAGTGCTACAAACAAAGAATCTTTTAAATCGGAGCTCTGGATGAAATTTCGAATCATTGTCGATCTTGACATCAGAGAGATTCATTCAGCCAAGGCGAATGCACACTAAAAAATAATTTCAGGAAACCACGGATCTAACACATAGATGTGATTATCCAGCGAGTAAGTTCTCCTTCGAGCAAACATAGAACAAAGAGGTATTCGTTCACTGAGCTCTCACATCTTTAGGTATCGTATCCGGGAAATGTGCGATAAGAGCGGCATGAAGATGAAAATAAAGAAATCACATTAGTGGAAAGCCTTGCCGAAGTGTCTCTATTACAGCATTCCGGAAACAAAGGTTAGAGTTTAACTACACGAACTGATGAGAGTGAAATTTTCGTCTAAAACCACAAGGGACTTGTCTGTAATTGTGAAACTCGTTTAGAAACACCGCTCGTGCTTTCACATTTTGCAGTGATTACCTAAACAAACTTTCTACACAGGGTGTTCAAATCAAAGGGTAATTGTAAAGGACATATTATTGCTGACTAAAAGCTGTAGGACCGAATTTTTAGTGTTCTGAGACCTAGATTCTCCCGCGAATCGATCAATAGCGCGCAAAATACCTTGTATGATTCTCTTGCATTGAATTCGATCATGTGTATTCGTCTTAATATAAATTGTGACTACTTGATTTTATTTTATCCCACTCATGTATTTATTGGCGTTTATTTTCCAGGTATCATAATTTCAAGATCAAAGCTCCACGTGGAACACCGCTTGTTATTCAAAGTGAAGACGACGACACGTATGACTCGCATGCACTGGCTTGTCTTCTTCCACGAGAAATGGAACGCATTCCAGAGGCTCTACGAGAAGTCCAGATTTTCAGCAAATCGCAGAGAAAGACATACACTTTAGGAGATGTCAAAGGGCAGCAGATCGGCACGGTTCAGTACTTTCTAAACATACAGCTGCATGCTTTGCTTCGATGTGGCAAAATAACCAGGAATTGAAGGGTAAGTTACTGTTTCCTTGCTTTACTGTTACTTTTTCGTAAAGGCTTGATGGACTGAAATTGATAATGTCTATTTAAAAATCGGAAAGAAGCAAGATATTGTCTTTCCTCGACCTATAATGGAGAGAAATGAAATTGTCCCGATTCCGCGATCTCACACCTCACTCGTCCCAATTGTTATCAGTGCGCGTTATTTGGTTCAACCTTATTTAATTGGTTTTCTTGGAACCCAAAATAGGGAATCAACGGAGAACGGACAGTAACATCGAGGCCAAGCTCTACCCAGAAGTTCTCCGGATACAAACAGGCTGGCGGAGGAGCTTTTATTCCTGTGACGCTCTTGGTGGAAGGACCACAGCGTTACAAAGAATTTATGCTAGAAAGAATCCGCTTTACTCTTCCAGAATGCGAGAATGTCGAGGACATGCATGTTGAATGTTTGAAATAAACGAATATTTTTAATGGTATCTTACGTCCAGTCCTTATTAGCGAATTTTGTTTCACCTTACTACCGCATTACAACATGGCCGCCACAAAAAAAAAAACAAAACAAAACAAAAAAAATCAGCTTCTTATTGTTTCCAGCACCTCTCGGCCAAATTTGCTTTGTTTTGGTTTTGATCTCACCCGATCACAAAGCTCGAAACCGATATCCAGAAATGGTTATGGCCCGAACTGTTAGCATCATCAAAGGGTGAAATTCAAACTGACGAAAAAAACCGACACACACTCTTCCATAATAACTATAAATACTGTAAAGAACTAAATGTATCATCATTAAGAAATTAACATAAACTGATTGAAAACTACATATTGACATGTAATGACGATATTCCTACAAATTATACAAAGACAAGCTTATTGTTGTGGCGAATGTGTTCTTATTTTTTTGATTTCTCACAAATAGGTCTTATATTTCCGCACCCGTTAATTTACACTTATTCTCCACCATTATTTTCACACTTTATGCAAATTACGCCCCCCTTTGTGCATCATGTTTCACGTCCCTTTTAATAGCGTGTCTAATTTTGCGTCGATGTAAACCCATTTCCCACGAGTGTTTCGTGTCTCGTGTATTCCTATAGCATTTTTAAACGTTTTTGTCTCGTGGTATCTTCGCATTTATTTTTCCCGTCTTGTATATTAGTACTTTTTTGCGAAAGTCCTTTTTCTGTTTCTTAGGAATTAACTTCTTCTTCACGTGCGAAGTAAAGAGTAGTTAAATTGAATTCTGAGTAAGCGCGTTTGTGTGAAGAGGGCCCTTGACCCTTCGCTTGAATAGTAAGAAAACAAAGACATCTTGCGTGACCGCATACCGTGACACACAATCGAAACATGGCGCAGTTTAATCTCGAACTTTGTTCTTGTGTAGTTGTTCTCGTTGTATTTCTTCCTCTGGCTTCAGGTGAGCACCATATCATATCAAATCTACTCGAAAGGTTTATTTTTATTTGAATACTACATCTAACGGAATTGGTGGGTTACATCTTTCAATTTTTCGAGTTCCGCCTACTATCGCAACTTAATCGCGAATGCCGACAGCATCAATAACAAAAAGATTAGAGAGCTGCTTCGGGTTCCGTCGCGGTTGTAGAATAAAGTATTGTTTATAAATCTTTAGATAGATGCCAAGCTCTCTTTCAAAACAATCCTTTCCAAAGCATGTTTGGGAATGTGACCAAACAATGGAACAAATTTGGATTTGTTCGCTTCATTTACTAAATGCTAATGTACGTTCAAGCATCATTTGAACATTCAGTCCAAACAGTCCCTGGGGTAAAAGGATGCCAGGTATCTTTCTGACAAAAAAGTTAATTCTCATCCTTGACAAACTTGGGTTTTGAAGCTAAGGGAACAACCTGGTAGAGAATCATACCGAGGGTAAGTTTAAATGTAATAATAATACAAGTCATTTAACTGTGCTTTTGTCGTCAAAAATATTGATTACGATCGTCATTAACTAAACTTCTAAGCATGCTTTAAGCATTCATTGATTCAATGTCTACCTCAGAAACATGTGTTTTCTAATCTCGCGGACAAAAATCAATACATTATGCTTACATACTAGCTCTAGGAGAGAAAACTCAATTTGAAACTGAAATCGCGGTGAATCAGTCATTATTTATCTGCGTTTCTCAAGCGAGCAAGGTGCGTGATTTACACGCGCGCGAGGCCATTTGCTTCTGCCCCCGCGAGTCACGCTCATGGCTGCCTCTCGCCTAGTTTTCCATATAGTTGACGACATGCGTCTGTGGCGATAAAACATCGAGTGTCGGACAGAAAGTGAATAGCTACCACTGCATTGACTGACCGGCTTCGCAAAATATTCTAGAAATCTGTAATTTGCGAAATGGAAATATGCTAATGATTTGCTGAGACTCAAGAAAATGAAAGAGCTTGGGTCGGTTACATTTTCCTATCAAATATGATATCTCATCTAGAAACATGCTGCGACACTTTCTATGTACATTTCCGGTCACGTAGGTGTCGTGTCACGCGTTCGAGTTATTCATAGACAACGTATTTCTAGAAATCTGTAATTTGCGAAATGGAAATATGCTTATAATTTGCAAAATAGGAATTTATATTTTGCAAATCATTAGCATATTTCCATTTTGTAAGTTACAGATTTTCGTTTCGTTTCGTTTCGCAAATCACAGTAAGCCTTTTCGCAACTTGCTGTAAGCCGTTAAAAGTTTAAGCGTTAAGGAAATACGGTACTTTGAAATACTGTAGATATAGTTTGGGTTGAATGTTGCAAAAAAAGTGATGGATTACTAAAACCTCAAACTTGCATACCTCAGCTGGAAAAAAAAATGTTTTCTTTGTAAGATAACACCAACTAGATCGTACTTGAAAATTGTAAAAATCCCGATGATTTAAGTACCACTGCCACATCCAAAGCATCAAAGGGTGAAATCCAAGCTGACAAACAAAACAACACACACTTCCGTGACAACTATAATAATACTGCAAAGAACTAAATGCATCATCTAGAAATAAGCTGATTGAAAGCCACAGATTTACATGTATTAGCGATGATGCTACAAATTATGAAAATACGAGCTTGAGTGGCGAGGAAACAGACATGTACTGTCGGATGACCTTTCTGTTACAGAAGGCCGGTCAAGCCTTAAGCCCTAAGTAATTATGCTACCTATACCATGTGCTCGGTTATTTTAGGTATACAGTTAAATGGAACGATTTCAGTTCATTTTTCTAAGACAGAGATAGTTTCAAATATAATCTTTAAACTTTATATCATTCAGCAAATAGACAGAGAGTCCGAAACCATTATGTATATTTTGGAAACTTTTTATCAGTGTCAAAATAAACCACTTAAGGAAATTATGCTACTTATACTATGTTCTCGGTGATTTTAGGCGCACAAATGGAACAATTTCAGTTTAACCTTTCACTATTCTAAGACGGAGATAGTTTAATATTTAATAGTCTAATGTTTTTAATCGAATGTTTGCCATTGTTTCTTTCATCAAGGTAATGTATGCATAATAAATTATGGATTATATTATGGATTATGCTAATTCCAGTTAACTCTGCCGTTGCATTTCGATCAGCCTGTACATTCCTACCCTACACCTCAGAAACTGTAACTTTACCCAAAAAGTCAACTTCCCTCTCAACAAAGGAAGGGTTAAAAACCCTGTTTCCCTGTGTCAAGTTATTTAGTGAAGAAACCTCTTCAGGCGGTTGGTATGTCTGTAGCTGAGATGTGGTCCGAAAAATGAATATTTGGCAAATTAGCGAAGCTTGGAAGGCAAATGAGAAATTGTGAGTAGAAACCCTCAGCCAAGGACATTATTAGCCGACATACCAGCAGGCCAGATGGATGTTTACTAGTACATAATCCCTCCATTAATTATTGTATTGTACATTGGACAGCATTTGAGATCAGTTTTTAACGTCACTCTCACCAGACTCTATGAAGCGAGTTCGTTTTTCTTCCTCGTTTGCGACTTGGTAAATGTGCACGTTAGCCACTGTCATTTCGGTGAACAGTTGTTGGCTATCTGTGACATGTACCTTTTATTAGAGGTACCCTATATAGAGGGTCAAGGCTTCCACGTCCTTTTACATCCAACCCATTATCCATGTTACAATAATTATTATGAATATGTTGTTGTGCAAATGTAGATTTTGTTTCTACAGGGGCTTGTGCTGATTTTGACCTTGGAATGGGTAGTGGAACAATTCCAGATAATAATATAATTGCTTATTCTGAACAAAGTGCCAGCACACCAGCCAGGAATAGTCGCCTGAACTACACATCAGGATCATCATGGTGTGCAAGAGCAAGTGACAAAAACCCATATCTACAGATTGATCTACAAACACTTCATATCATCTGTGCTGTGTCCACTCAAGGGAATTCTCAAGCAGATCAGTGGGTGAAGAATTTCACACTGCAATTATCTACAGATGGGACAACTTGGACAGACTACAAGGAAGGTGGACAAATCAAGGTATATAGGAAATAGGACGTGGTCACAGTTAGTTATATTCCAATAGAACATGCTTGTAAATTCTAACAATGTGGAATATATTACAGGTAAAATGATGTCTCGTCCTGAGAATTTTTGATCTCAATAGCATTTACACTATTTGTATTCATATACCTACTACGTTCTTAATTTGTTAAAAATGTTATTGATGGCATGTGACTATTTGTTGGCGTCAAGTTTCTGAGAGGAAATGATGACAGGAACTCAGAAGTGAAGCATGTTGTTTATCGAGTGCTAACAAGATATCTGCGATTCCTGCCACGAACACACCAGGGTGGGGTGTGTATGAGAACAGAGGTTTTTGGAGTGAAAAAAAGCCCAAGTGAGTGTGAAACTTTAATGTATTTTTGCATGTCTGCTATTATCATGTTATCATTATTTCTGCCATATTGTGAGAGTAGTCTAAGATACTCTTTTAATCGTTACACGAGTTTTTCAAGGCATGTAAAAGGAGACTAGTTGATAGAAAAGAGCTGAGTTTGAATTTATTGTTTGGTACTCAAAACGTCATTATGAACCTTTAAAAATCTTGTAATCTTTAATTTGTAGATCAAGTGCATTTTTTGTGAAGCGAATAATGCAAATTAATGGCTTTAAAGTATAGGGTAAAAATACAAACTGAGTTAAAATGAGAGTTGGTCTACAGATCATGTACACGTTATTTGTCTGATCACTTGAATTATTAAACATGATTTGTATAAAGATTCATGGAGCCTCATCGAGGTCTCAACTTATATTTTATTTGGTAAACGAACATGTCTTTTGCTTACACGTCCCAAGACGCATGCATAAGACCGCAGACCTAATATGATTACAATTTGCATAGCACTATGAAGGTTGATTCTAAATAATTACCTTGCAGCTTGTGAAATGGAGGCCATTGGTGTGGCCAGTGGTGGTAAAATTCCAGACAGCAGCTTCTCTGCCTCATCGCATTTTGATCATAGGTATAAACCCTCTTATGGTCGACTTAATGGAAATAGCCGGGGTTGGGCACCCAAAACTAAGTTCAATCCTGCTGACTACCTCCAAATTGACTTTCTGTATGAGTATGTTATCTGTGCTGTTGCTACCCAAGGAGCTAATGGTATCAATGAGTGGACAAAAAAATACGAGATTCAGTTATCAGGGGATGGTAAGACTATGGTTACCTACCAAGAAAACAATGCAGACAGGGTAAGTTTATATAAAAGTCATGTGAATATTCATGTAAGTTACAAAAAAGCCAATAGTATATAGGTCCTAGAACACTGTCTCAATTTTTTGAGTCAAGAGGAGGGAGGTAAAAGAAGTGTGTACCTGGTCAAGGCTCAGTCTTGTTGTTTAATAAAGTATGTAATATATAGCAAAGAAAATAAAATGATTGTGTGAAAGGGCTTTCGAAAAATCTTATTTTTCGGTGTTTGTCCAACCAGTGGTTCTCATACTATAATCTCTCTCGAACTACATTTACCTCTCCTTTAGGCTATTCACCAGAAATGGTATACAGGGTCACATACCGGTGTTTTTTAGTTAGTTTTGTAACAACAGAAACTAGGTCTTTCAATAGCTATTAGAGACGTGTAAGTAACTGATACTTAATAGTGGTCAATGAAGCAGTACTATCAGGAGTATTTTGACACAATTATTTCACATTTTGTACCACAAACTACAGGTCTTTCTCGGAAACTCAAATCAAAATGGCATCGTAAAAAACAGTCTCCAGGAATTTGCAAGTGCAAAGTTTATCCGTTTTAAGCCAAGGGCATATAGTGGCTTTAAAGTTCTGAGAGTGGAAGTTTATGGAATACTTCTAACAAAAGGTATTTATTTGCACTTGTTTTTATCTCCCCCTGAGACAAAGATGAAGTCACATTATTCAAATTATTTGTGGAAGACAAGCCTAGGCAATTGTGCAGAGCTAGCTAACGGCGAGTTATAAACTATCCAATATTTATAGAGCCTTGTAATTGGTCGGGTGAAAATTTTTTTAAAACAACTTTAAATTCATAACTGACCATAAGAGATGAGAGAAAATGAAAATCAATAAATTTAGGTTTTTTTAAAAGACTTAAATATCGTTTTAAAATTCTTGAATCCATTCTGCTCAGATCCTTCAGGTTCTCTTTCTGTTAAATTGCTTCGATTATTATTTGTGCTTGATATGAAACAGTGTCTGATGTGATTTTAGCATTGTACATTGTAGATTCTGGAGCCCAGTGGGTTTCCATTACAACAGCATCATTTCTCTCCTTTTATGTATAGCACATCTTCACACTCGGGATACAAATAATGTATATTTAATGCATGTGCACAGTCCCATGCTCCTTCTCTTTGATCCGAGGAACATCTAAGGCTCTGTAAGGTCATGAGGGTGATTAATTTACATTCATATCACTAAATCAACTAAAAATTATAACAAGCAACTTATGTTGTTCATTTCAGTTCCATCACAACCTCCGGCAGCCTTCAAGTTAACTGCAAGCTCTTCTACCAGCATCACAGCTTCCTGGCAGTTGCCACCAGTCTTTGCCAGACATGGAAGAAAAATTACAGGGTTTAAACTGTTCTACAAAAAGAAAGGTTCTGGTGAATCAGCAACAACCTTGACTATTAGCAACGGATCGACATTAAGTAGAAATGTCACCTGGCTTGATAAGTACACAGAGTACGAATTTAAAGTGTTGGCCTTCACCTCTGATGGTGATGGACCAAAGAGCGCTGTTGAGGTGGAGAGAACAAAGGAAGATGGTATGTGATATGAAGGCGAAAGAGAAAAGATTATCACAATTTTTTATGAATAATAAATTGATTGGAACTGTTGATAAAATCAGGTAAAGAAAAGATCCTCCCCCCCAGATATTAGAAGGGTGCTGCTACCAACTGAGCTGTAAAGCCACGGGTTGGGAACTAGGTCTGATTTTAGACGCTTAATTGTTTGGTAGCAACAATGAACAAGACCAGTCAAGCCTTAAGTAATGACAGTTTTGTAAATGCAGCTCCATCACAAGCCCCGAGAAACTTTGATGCGACAGCAGTTACTTCTACAATTATCACAGCATCCTGGCAGTTACCACCAGCAGACTCCAGAAATGGAGTAATTATAGGATTCAAATTGTTTTACCAAAAGAGAGGCTCTGCTGGACGAGCAACCACCCTGACCATTAACAATGGAACAGCATTAAGAAGAGATGTCACTGGACTTAATGTTTACACAGAATATGAATTTGAAGTGTTGGCCTTTACTTCAGTTGGTGATGGACCAAGGAGTTCTCCTGTAGTGGTGGTGAGAACCATGAAAGATGGTAAGAATTTTAAAACGATGTTTAAGTCTTTTTTTAACTGAGTCAGGTGCAACGACAGCGAAAAAGTTATAAGCCGATCTTCAAATGAAAAAGCATTGTCACAGAACTTTAAAGGCTTATTGTAAGATTTGAATTTGACCACTTTTACATTTGCAGTAACCAAGGTGGCTTTTTTTGTGGTTAGTAGTATTTATGGTGTTGTAGTATACTTTTACTTGTATGGCCAACGAATTCGAAGCTGAAATGTTCTTAGGCATTGAGAAGTTAAAACACTGTGCTTTTATTCAAATGTTTATCATTTCATATATTTATAAGGCAATTTGCTATATTTTTGCGATTAAGTTGTTGATGTGGGTATGCGGCTTGGCCAATTCGGACTCATTTCATCAACAAACCATCACCTTTCTTTCAAAAGTAAAAAGTTGGTCAAATCAGTGATCGATATTGGGTGAGAATTCATCATTTTAGGACCTTGGTCAAGCATACATAATTGTACGTGAAAACGGTTCGGAAACATCTAGAGACGACTGCTACAACATTACAAATGCATGAATACTAAAGGAAGGTAGTCCATAATACCTCAAGATAACCTGTGCAAAAAATCTGCAGAACAAAAGAGGATAAATGCAACAAAATTGAATGGTTGAAAACCACTGAATTAGTAGAGCTGAAGAAAAATTGAAACCCAGGATTAAAGAGGAACCTTGGACTGCCAACAGATGTTTGCCACTAAAATGCTTGGGATTTCAAAGATACATTGTACCGTGAAGTTTTTATACGAAATAATTCATATTTGTACTGCGGTTGTAGATGAAAGTGAAATGTGATCATCGCAGTAAATTTTCCAATTTAAGCAATTGGAAAGAAGAAGCCTGAAAAAAATCAGGGCTTCAACGGGATTCGAACCCCGTTGAAGCCCTGATTTTTTTCAGGCTTCTTCTTTCCAATTGCTTAAATTGGAAAATTTACTGCGATGATCACATTTCACTTTCATCTACAACCGCAGTACAAATATGAATTATTTCGTATAAAAACTTCACATCATTTCACTGCACGGGAAGATAGGAACTCAATAAATTGACCTCGCTCCCAATGTGTGGCTTCATAGCTCAGTTGGTAGAGCATCGCACCGGTATCGCGGAGGTCACGGGTTCGAATCCCGTTGAAGCCCTGATTTTTTTCAGGCTTCTTCTTTCCAATTGCTTAAATTGGAAAATTTACTGCGATGATCACATTTCACTTTCATACATTGTACCATTGATATTGCTTTTGACCCAACATTTGTAAGGAAGACTTTTGACTGGAAGAGTCAGCTAAATTGTGGTTATTCAATTTTTTTAAATGGTCATTCACCTAAATTTTTAAAGGGTTACAGAGACACAATTATTAAATGCTCATGTTGAGAGCTCTACCCTCTTTAATCCTTTCTAGTGTTCATTACTGATTATTTTCCCTATCATTTGTAATTCTTTAGATATTTTTTTCTTCTTTAAGGTTGTGTTGAGTTTAGTCTTGGGATGGAAAATGGAAGAATTCCAGACAGTGGAATAACTGCTTCTTCTTCCAGCCCACTAGCCAAGAATGCTCGACTGAATTACGCATCAGAATCATCGTGGTGTGCAGGAACAAGTGACACCAACCCATATCTACAGATTGATCTACAAACACTTCATATCATCTGCGCTGTGTCCACTCAAGGGAATTCTCAAGCAGATCGGTGGGTGAAGAGTTACACACTACAATTATCTACAGATGGTACAACTTGGAAAGACTACAAGGAAGCTGGACAATTCAAGGTATATAGGGAATAGACTGTGACTACAGTTTTATGCTGATAGAACATGGATTGTAAAGTCTAACAATATAGAATATCTTACTGGTAAAATGATAAGTCTCGTCCCAAGACATGTTGATCTTAATGGTATCAACACTAATTATATTCTTGTACCTGCTATATATGTGACTATTTGTTTACTTCAAGATTCTGACAGGAAATACTGACAGGAACTCAGAGGTAAAGCATGTTGTTTATGGTATATTAACAAGATTCTTACGATTCCTGCCACGAACGAGCCAGGGTGGAATGTGTATGAGAACAGAGGTATTTGGAGTGAAAAAAAACCCAAGTGAGTTTGAAGCTTTAATGTATTTTTGCATGTCTGCTTTTATTAAGTTATCATTATTATTATTATTATTATCATATTGCAGGGTAATCTAAGATACTCTTTTTATCTGTACACAAGTTTTCTAAACCATTTCAGAGGAGAATAGCTGATAGAAAAGGGCTGAATTTGAATTTATAGTTTGGTGCTCAAAAAGTCATTATGGACTTTTAAAAAAATCTGTTAATCTTTAATTTGTAGACCAATTTTACTTTTTGTGAAGTGAATAATGCAAATTAATGGCTTTAAAGTATCAGTACCTCACCCAGACAAGTGCAAAGCAATGATCATGTAATGGCAACCATTTACTGGACCGTTCGTTTTTAAATGCAATAAAGGCTATACCGCCCCACAATGCAAGGATGTATTTGTACAGAGGAATTCAAGCCGCAAAAACAGAAGAAATGATGATACCATCCTTTCAAGAACCATACAGTACAAAGGAGCAATAGCTTGGAACAGTCTCTCTAGCAAGGAATCAACAACTGAAAACTTAAAGAATTAAAGCTTTTATTAACTAAATTTGACATTGGCAAATAAATTTTGGTTCTACTGCAGCCGTCATCAAACACAAGGACAATAGTTTGTTACGCGTCCCATGGCGCATGAATGAGACCGCAGACCTAATATGATTACAATTTGCATGGCACTATGAAGGCTGATTTAAATTATTACCTTGCAGCTTGTGAAATGGAGACCATTGGTCTGGCCTTTGGTGGTACAATTCCAGATAGCAGCTTCTCTACCTCATCGCATTATGATCATAGGTATAAACCCTCTTATGGTCGACTTAATAGAAATAGCCTGGGTTGGGCACCCAAAACTAAGTTCGATCCTGCTGACTACCTCCAAATTGACTTTCTGTATGAGTATGTTATCTGTGCTGTTGCTACCCAAGGAGCTAATGGTATCAATGAGTGGACAAAAAAATACGAGATTCAGTTATCAGTGGATGGTAATACTATGGTTACCTACCAAGAAAACAATGCAGACAGGGTAAGTTTATATAAAAGTCATGTGAATATTCATGTAAGTTACAAAAAAGCCAATAGTATATAGGTCCTAGAACACTGTCTCAATTTTTTAGTCAAGAGGAGGGAGGTAAAAGAAGTTTGTACCTGGTCAAGGCTTAGTCTTGTTGTTTAATAAAGTATGTAATCTATAGCAAAGAAAATAAAAAGATTGTGTGAAAGGGCTTTCGAAAAATCTTATTTTTCGGTGTTTGTCCAACCAGTGGTTCTCATACTATAATCTCTCTCGAACTACATTTACCTCTCCTTTAGGCTATTCACCAGAAATGGTATACAGGGTCACATACCGGTGTTTTTTAGTTAGTTTTGTAACAACAGAAACTAGGTCTTTCAATAGCTATTATAGACGTGTAAGTAACTGATACTTAATAGTGGTCAATGAAGCAGTACTATCAGGAGTATTTTGACACAATTATTTCACATTTTTTATCACAAACTACAGGTCTTTCTCGGAAACTCAAATCAAAATGGCATCGTAAAAAACAGTCTCCAGGAATTTGAAAGTGCAAAGTTTATCCGTTTTAAGCCAACGGCATATAGTGGCTTTAAAGTTCTGAGAGTGGAAGTTTATGGAATACTTCTAACAAAAGGTATTTATTTGCACTTGTTTTTATCTCCCCCTGAGACAAAGATGAAGTCACATTATTCAAATCATTAGTGGAAGACAAGCCTAGGTAATTGTGCAGAGCTAGCTAACGGCGAGTTATAAACTATCCAATATTGATAGAGCCTTGTAATTGGTCGGGTGAAAATTTTTTTAAAAATAACTTTAAATTCATAACTGACCATAAGAGATGAGAGAATTTGAAAATCAATAAATTTTAGGTTTTTTTAAACCTTGAATCCACTCTGCTCAGATCCTTCAGGTTCTCTCTATGCTAAATTAAAAACAAAGTTTTGCTTTGATTATTATTCGTGCTTGATATGAAACAGTGTCTGATGTGATTGTAGCATTGTACATTGTAGATTCTGGAGCCCAGTGGGTCTCCATTGCAACAGAATCATTTCTCTCCTTTTATGACACATCTTCACACTCGGGATACAAATAATGTATATTTAATGCATATACATAGTCCCATATCTAAGGCTCTCTAAGGTCATTAGGGTGATTAATTTACATTCATATTACTAAATCAACTAAAAATTACAACAAGCAACTGCTGTTGTTTATTTCAGTTCCATCACAACCTCCGGCAGCCTTCAAGTTAACTGCAAGCTCTTCTACCAGCATCACAGCTTCCTGGCAGTTGCCACCAGTTTTTGCCAGACATGGAAGAAACATTACAGGGTTTAAACTGTTCTATAGAAAGAAAGGTTCTGTGGGGTCCGCAACAACCCTGACTATAAACAGTGGATCGACATTAAGTAGAAATGTCACCGGGCTTGATAAGTACACAGAGTACGAATTTCAAATGTTGGCCTTCACTTCTGATGGTGATGGACCAAAGAGCGCTGTTGAGGTGGAGAGAACAAAAGAAGATAGTATGTGATAAGTGAGAGTGAAAGATTAACACGACTTTTATAAATAAATTAATAAGAACTGCGGATAGCAAGGAAAGAAATGATCCTCCCAGGTGGGCTGTAGTTTCAAGCAATTGCAGCAAAGAAGCTTGTTACTGATTCAGGCATCGATGGGATTTGAACCCACTTCCCCCAGATACTAGATGGGTGTTGCTAAAAACTGAGCTGTAAAGTTACAGGTTAGGAGCGAGGTAATTTTTCATAGGCTTCATTGTTTGGTAGTAACAACTAACAAGACCAGTAAGGCATTAAGTGCGACAGTTTTTTAATTGCAGCTCCATCACAAGCCCCGAGGAGCTTCAGTGCGACTGCAGTTACTTCTACAATTATCACAGCATCCTGGCAGTTACCACCAGCAGACTCCAGAAATGGAATAATTATAGGATTCAAATTGTTTTACAAAAAGAGAGGCTCTGCTGGACTAGCAACCACCTTGACCATGAACAATGGAACAGTATTAAGTAGAGATGTCGCTGGGCTTGATATTTACACCGAATATGAATTTGAAGTATTGGCCTTTACTTCAGTTGGTGATGGACCAAGGAGTTCTCCTGTAGTGGTGGTGAGAACCATGAAACGTGGTAAGAATTTTAAAAAGATGTTTAATCTTTATTGTCATTGTTTAATTTTACATTTGCAGTAACCAAGATGGCGTTTTGTGGTTTATAGTATTCGGGGTGTTGTAGGGTTAGTTATACATGTTTAGCCCACAGATTCTGTGCTGAAATGTTTTTAGGCATTGAGAAATTAAAAACCTTTGCCTTTATACAAACTTTATGCCTCTTTTAAGATCTCATGCACTTGAAGGAAAATGGAAAGGAACGGAAAGTGACATTTTGAAAGCTGTGTATTTGGTTTGTGATGAGATCAAAAGTATATTCTCTCTGTATGGCCAATTAAGAATACTTATTTAAGTTCTGAGTTTAATGGCTGCTTTGCTTAAAATAATGGAAAACAAGTGCTAGGGATTTCTAGGGAATAACAATGTGTTGGAGGCAAGCCCTAGATGAAATAGGGCTCTTAGAGCGGTCTAATCCCTAGAAAACGGCCATGAGCCCTTACTCTTGGCCGATGTCTTTCTTAGCGGACCGTAAGACTACATGGAAGTCATATAAGCCTAGGACAAAGCATGGCCCTGAACTTTTCATGGTACCCAGGAACCCTTGTTTGCAGACAAAAATTTGATGGCCGCCTATGCAAGCTTTAACAGAACCGCTAGAATGGTGACAGTAAACTCTTAAGACAAGAGCATGATTGTACTTGAAAACTGTTCGGGAATGTTTGGAGATGACAGCTATAACACTACAGAGGTTCAAGACAGCTGTTACAAAAGGTCTGGCAAACAAAAGAAGATGAATCCCACAAAATTTTCCATGAATAGTCGAAGAAAAAAAATTAATTGATAGGACCGAGGAAGGTGTGAAGAGAATCGCTGCAAAGCCACCAAAGAAAACTTGAAATCGAGCATTGCAAAGCAACCTGCTTGAGATCTAAAAGATACATTTCATTATTGTGACAAAGTTGCGATAACGATATTTCTATCATCGAAAGGGAAGTTCTACTCGTCCAATGTAAAAACTGATTAATAAAACTGACCCATCCATCTATTAATGGTATATATTCAGATATCTCCGGAGCTTTTCCCTCCTAAATCATCATCCTGCTGTTGTTACTAGCTTTTTGATCTTGGCGAAAGTTTTACTAACAGTTTTTAGCAAGCTTGTAATGCCATACTCAAGCGCACCACATGGTTGCATATGAATGGCTAATTTTTTTGTGGTTCTGTTTTGCAAACTGTGTAAGTGCAGCCTTATTTCGCAGACATCGATAACAAAGGTGTTGTTCTTTCCAGGTGATACTATTTGTGTTTTGTTGTCTTGTTTTGTTTTATTTCCTTTATATGTTTTTCTTATTCAGATATTCGGAGACGTTAAGCACTCAGTGAGCACACTTGAACCTAATTTGATCTAACCTTTGATTTGTTTAACAATGAAAGGCTAAAATGCTGATTTGGTTGGTTGTCTGTTTTGAAGTTGGCCATCAACTGATGAGCTTTTTATGTTATTGTTTAGCTGAGAAGAGAGGCTGCAAAGCCAGCATGCTACTTTTGGTCCTGAGCTTTGTTTAGGAATAACTAATCCATTTTTATCAAATCTCAGATAAACCGCACCTCAATGATCTTCCTGAAAGAACCATTACAGCAGTTGGCGACTTGGTGGTGCTGACTTGTGATGTTAGTGGTGACCTTGAGGCTTCTGTTACCTGGACCAAAGATGGACTTACCAGTATACCTCGCGCTCAGTTCAAGAACAGCGGCAAGATACTTATCATACAAGATGTTGTCCTTGGTGACAGTGGCGTTTATGAATGTAAAGCAATGAACTTGTTTGGAGAGAGCCGTACATCTACGGTACTAATTGTTGCTGGTACGTAGAAACTGATTTACAATTACATTAGAAATTACATAACAATTGCTTAATCATTTCTTCTGCGAGGTAGATTTGTGGAAGAGTAGGTGTATTATTTTTAACAATACGTCAGAAAATTTGCCAACCTTTACCAAAGTTAATGACCAAGTATGGTTATGCTGAGCACCAAGATGATTACCGTAGCAACTCGTATAAAACGTACTCCAGCCTCTTATTTACAGGTCATTCAATAGCTATGGGACTTGAATGTTAAAATAGAATTTTTAAAATTACCAGTAACAACAAGGCAAACGACTACTCAAAGTGCAAACCAAACGTACATCATGGTAGTGTCCCCATATGTTTGTTATACCCTTCCCCGTTTTGCATGAGCATGATTTTGTCAAAGTTTCTTTTAGTCTCAATACAATTTTTACCCTTTCCACACAGTGCCACCCAGAATTATGGAAGAGCTTTCCCCTTCTAAAGTAATTTGTGAAAAGCAAACTCCGTGTTTTCTCTCATGTCAAGCATCAAGTTATATCCCGTTTAACTACTCTTGGACGAAAGATGGCCAGGTTCCAACTAGTGATAACATCAAGTTGATGAACAACAGTATCATCGTCACGCCACGGGATAGACAAGATTATGGAGAGTATGTGTGTCACGCTACAAACAGCCTTGGATCAACAGAGTATACAATCACTCTGCTTTCTCCTAAAGGTAATCAAGATGATGAGGGTAAATATTCTTCCTAAATATTCGAACATTCTTAAATGTTTTCCTTTCAAAAATTTAGGAAAGCCCAGAACTATGAAGTCCAGTTAAGAGTTTTGGGGCTTCTAATTACAGTTATTTTGTATAATCATTTATGTATCAAAAGCAATATTTTGTGGTGGTCTCATGCGCCGACGAAAGTTATCAAAGTGTGCAATGCAGGTAGATCATTCCATATATCAAAATTGGCCTGTTAGGCTGTAACTAAAGAAAAAAAGAGCTATATATACCATTGTTGAGGGGGCTTAAGGCTAAAATATTTCTGTGTTTCTCCTGTTGTTGTCCTAATGGCTCAAAGTCTCTGAAGGACGAATTTTGAATGAGGAAAGAATAAGAAAATTATGAGATAGAATGAAGAACGACCTAAAGACGAGAACGTTTGTTAAAGTATTTAGGTTTAGGGGTTAAAAGAAACTTCGTATTCTTCAGCGTGAAATTACTTAAAAAAAAAAACAACAACAACTAAACTATGTTTTCAGTGTTTGATGGTTGGTTCTAAAGTCGTTGGTTTTCCTTCGCAAGGTATACCACGAAACATCTTCCTTGCTAGTGTAACCGCACTGTCTTGTGCTGTGGTTGTGTTGCTCATCATAATTTGTGGGGTGATATGGCAGCGGAGACGAGCTGTTCCCAGTGAAAGGATACAGGGTAAAGAAAAGGTTGATTTTCACGGCGTCAAATCTTCACCTGATCGACAGTCGAATGATGAACAAGCTTCAGACCCAAATACGTATATGGAACTCAAAGCCAGGCTCCCGAATCATAAACAGTCTCATATTCCAACTGAGTATCAGTCACTACAGGAAGTACCCATGAACCCCGAATATTATAATATGGTGCTTCAGAAAGGAATTGGCTGGAAACAAAATGAAGAAGTGTATGAGGAAATATGATAATCCCCAAATAATTTCCTCAAGAACAGACATGACTACAATTGGTTTCTGGTCAAGGCAGTTTATCAGCCAATTTACAGCAGTGCGGCTGTAAGAGCTTCCTCGGCTAGCAACGACTTTTATTTGGTCGATTTGAAATGAATTATATTAATCTTTCTCGTATTTTACGCATATCTGTACAATTATAGGGAATCCATGCTATCAAGTGAGATTTAATCTGCAATTGCGTATCCCAGTGGCAGCATGAAAATTTCAATTCGAATTAAAGTGAGTTCTGAACCAGAATTAAAGTTAAAGTACTGAATTTGCAAACTCGTTTAAGAGCCAGTAGATATAAAAAGAGAGCAAAATGTAAAAATGTAATGGAAGTTGTTCCTTATATTTTAACTTTTAAGGAAAATTACATTTTTTGAACCGTTTATTATGTTCTTATGCACAGTAGATTCTTCTAAATCGTAAAACAAATCTGGTTTGTACTCTTCCTTTGAAGAAATTGAAAAAGTATAGCTAACAGAATATTATTGTTATCTTTTTGTAGATAGCTGATACACTCTAGTCTCTTGAAGATATTTCTAAGTCAGCCTATTTGCAAATTGAAGAAAATGGGAGATGAACGTTGTTCGTGTCTCACGATAGAGTCACTTAGAGTCGACGATAGAGTCGACGTTTGGAATAATAATGAGAATCGAAATGCACTGATAGCAGCGTGCTTCAAATAGCGAAACGTAAACAATCGACCTCATCGCCTGATGAAAAGGAGCAGTATTGCAGTCGAAACGTCGCGATCTACATCTCAAGTGACTCTATCGTGAGACAAACGAACAAAGTTAATCTCCTATCTTACACCACGATGAACAATAAGCACATATTTTATTAACCCTTTAACTCCCAGATCAAATTTGTAATTCTCCTTACTGTCAACTATACAATTCTTATAATGTTCATTCAGAGAATTTAGTATTGGATCAACTAATTATCCCTAAATTGATATTTTTCTTTATTCTCATCACTTATCTGGTTGATATTGTATTGATATAGTAAGGAGAAATTCTGCCTTGGTCACTCATGGGAGTTAAAGGGTTAAATTGAAAAATGTTTGGAAAGATTTTTCCAATGCAATAAAATATAAATATTATTATATTCAACTGTATCTAAGCAACAGAGTGGTTGTAGATAATGGAATAAAAAGTTTTCACGAAAAGATATCTTTTTATAACATGCTCTGTAATTCCAACGTGTTGATTAGAAAAGACTCATAGCTTTCAGGTTTAGGAAGCTTTGGTTGCAAAGTATCCGTGTAGTGTACTTTTGAATTGTTTAACACTTTCCACCCTAACATCAGTGTGCATATTCTCCATACTGCTCTCTATACATTTCCTAAAGTGCTGACGAGGAGAATTTGTTTAACAATCACGGGCTTCTTCAGCTGGTGGTCATTTTCTGCTAATTCTGCTAATTTCTGAGCAGATACTCATTTAGATTTTCCCTCTTGGATTGCGGTGTTGTTATTCTTTTCGTATTGGTAAACTCGCGTTGCTTAACTTGATGTTCATATTTTCTTTCGATCTTTATTTATCAGGATTACAGACAACGTAATGCGTACATTCTGACTCAAGCTTTATAAGATGACAGTATTATTTCGGTCCGTAAAATTGCAAAAGAAAAAAAGGAACTCGGCCAATATCCAATATTCAGCTTCGTTAATAACGCATATATCGACACGTTGTAGCAAAAGAGTTATCTTTTTATTGAACCAAAAATGTTCGTGTAGTTAAAACGAGCGCGCGATAACTAGTCGTTGTATTCTTCAAGTCACGGCAAACTCCCATGGGTAAATAGTAGGCTTTAAATTGACCAATCAGAGCGCGCTTTACGTTGGTCATGTTACAAAACGTACTTGGAAATTCTAAAAAACCCAGTGATTAAATTATTACTGCTACGTCCATAGCATCATCAAGGGGTGAAATCCAAACTGATGAAAAAAACCGACACGCAAGCTTCCGTAACAACTATAAATACTTTAAAGAACTAAATGCATCATAATTTAGAAATTAACATAAACTAATTTAAAAATAAGATTTACATGCATTGACGATATTCCTACAAACTATACAAAGACGAGCTTGGTTTTATGGCGAATGTGTAATTTTTTTGATTTGTCATGAATGGGTCTTATATTTCCGCACCCGTTAATTTACACGTATTCGTTTGGTTTTTCCACGTATCATCTCGACACAGTTATTTTCGCACTTTATGCAAATTGTGCAGCCCTCAACATCTCATGTTTCACGCCCATTTTGGCGGTGTGTCATATTTTGCGTCAGTATGTCATATTTTGCGTCATTCCTACGAGTGTTTTGTGTCTTGTGCATTCCTTCAGCATTTGGTAAGGTTTTTGTCTCGTGGTATCTTCACATTTATTTTTCCCGTCTTATATGTTAGTGCTTTTTTGTCGTTTTTCTATTCCTTAGGAATTTACTTCTTCTTCACGTGTGAATTAAAGAGTAGTTAAATTGAATACTGAGTAAACGTGTTTGAGTGAAGAGGGCCCCTGACCCTCCACTTGAATAGCAAGAAAACAAAGACATCTTGCGTGACCGTATACCGTGACACAATCGAAACATGGCGCAGTTTAATCTCGAGCTTTGTTCCTGTGTAGTTGTTCTCGCTGTATTTCTTTCTCTGGCTTCAGGTGAGCACCATATCATATCATATTAAATCTACTCGAAAGGTTTATTTTTATTTGAATACTACATTTAGCAGAAATGGTGGGATGTGTCTTTCAGTTTTGAGAGCTGGAGCTTAAGACTTCCGCGTACCATCGCAACTTAATCGCTAATGCAGTCAGCATTAAAACCAAAAAGATTAGAGTATTGTTTATTAATCTTGGGACAGATACCAAGCTCTCTTTAAAAACAATCCTTTCCAAGCATGTTTGGGAATGTGATCCAACAATTGAATAAATTTGGGTTGATTCGCTTCATTTACTAAATGTTAAGCACGTTCAAGCGACTTGTGAACATTTAGTTCAAACAGTCCCTGGGGGTAAAACGACGCCACGAACCTTTCTGTCGAAAAATTCATTCTCATCCATGAAAAACTTGCGTTTTGAAGCTAATAGAATAACCTGGTTGATAATCATGCTGAGGGTAAGTTTTTAAGTAATACTAATACAAGTCATTTAACTGAGATTTTGTCGTCGAACATATATATTTCGACCGTCGTCAACTAAACTTCTACGCATGCCTTAGACCTTGACTGATTCCATGTCTGCCTCAGAAACGTGTCTTTTCCAATCTTGCGGACAAAAATCAATACATTATGCTTACATTGGAGCTTAAGGAGAGCAAACATAATTGAAATTATCTGCCTTTTCCAGTATTTCGTTCAGTTTCGCAATGAAACAATCATTATTCATTTCCGTTTCTCAAGCGAGGAAGGTACGCGATTTACACGCGCGCTTGCCCATGCAGGCGAGGGAGGCCGTTTGCTTTTGCCCTCGCGAGTCACACTCATTTTTGTCTCTCGCCCAGTTTTCCTTGCAGTTAACGACATGCAACTGTAGCGATAAAATATCGAGCGTCAGACAGAAAGCGAATAGCTACCACTACATTGACTGACTAACTTCGCAACATACCTATTTACAATTACCGTACTTTTTCGAATAAGCGCCCGCTCTTTGATAAGCGTCCTCTCCCGAATTAGCGACCTCCTGTCTCATTTTCTTCAATTAATAGTAAGGATACAAGGAAATCCTGTTTCTATTGACACTTTATCTACAACATTTTAGGCTTCAACCACCGCCGAATCGATACAGGAGAGTAGATACTTTTCAGTTCCAGTTATGTTTACCTCCATGTGCTTGCAGAGTTCCTGTACAATTTTAATTAAGCACTCGTGCCTTTCGTTTAAGAAATACGGTACTTTGAAATACTTTCAATAGAGTTTGGGTTGAAAGTTGCAAAACAGTAATGAACTGATGAAACCTCAAACTTATATACTTCAGCTGGAATAAAAATGTTTATAAAAATTCTAAAAATCCCATTGATTTAACTATCAAAGCCACATCCATAGCATCAAAGTGTGAAATTCAATCTGAACGACAAACCAACACAAACTTATGTGACAACTATAAAAATACTGCAAAGAATGCATTATTTAGAAATAAGCATAAACTGATTGAAAGCTCCAGATTTACATGTATTAGCGATAATGCTACGAGCTTGAGTGGCGAGGAAACAGACATGTTTTGTCGCATGAGCTTTCTGTTACAAAAGGTCGGTCAAGCAAAACAATCGTTACCGCATACCGTGACGCGCTCAATCAAAACATAGCGCAGTTTAATTCCGAGCTTTATTTCCATGTAGTTGTTCTCGCTCTATTTCTTCTTCTAGCTTCAGGTGAGCACCATATCATATCAAATCTACTTGAAAGGTTTATTGTAATTTTGAATGCTATATTTAGCAGAAATGGTGGGTATATCTTTTAGCTTTGAGAGCTTAAGCTTAAGACTTCTGGATACCATTACAACTTAATCGCCAATGCAGACAGCATCAATACCAAAAAGATAATAAAGCTCTCTCGGGTTTTGCTTTTCTTTTTCATGAAAATATTATCTTAAAACGAGTGGGATTGTTGACCCCTTCATGCTTTTTTGACTAGCTCACCTAGGAAGGAAAAAATTATTTACGAAAGGCAATTTAAACTTTACATCACTCAGCAAGTAGACAGAGAGTCCGAAACCATTATGTTTATTTTTTAAACTTTTTATCTATCTCAGGATTAAACACTCTCGGAAATTATGCTGCCTAGACTATGTACTCGGTGATTTTAGGTAGACAGTTTAATGTAACGATTTAAGTTTTCAAATATAGTCTAATGTTTTTGCCGTTGTTTC